>NC_085141.1:75545427-75655892 GCF_024139115.2 Armigeres subalbatus | reverse complement strand
TGTCATTACGCATTGCTAAGTATAAATAAGAATAACATTTTCGTGTCCCAAAAATATTATTGACAGAGCTGTGCATATTTGCTGTTTCTCGGCCAATCATAATTAGAACTACGATGTTTACAGTTAATCAAGCTAACAAGCTTTCAGCTAATACTGAACATAACAGCTGTTCTCATATGCTAACACAGACAATAGCTCAGTTTGTCGAGCTGATTTTATATGAGACTATGGGTCTGTGAAATTCAATCTGGAAACTGAAATACTTAAATTTGTGCATTATAAAAGGTGCGTACAGGATTCTTCTAGAGCAAATGTATGTATATATGTTGACGGAAAATAAGAAGGAATAAATTTTGGCTTATACGCCCTTTTCAAATGTTTCTCTAGTAATATTGGTTCTTTATCTGCTTATACGCCTGGCAAAGAGGGATACATGATTGAGTATCCTACTGAATAAAATATCTAATTTTTTTAATCTTTCGTTTATTTGGAAGGCTCATTTGCCGTGAAGCGTTACTGAGCGAAATCAAGTTTAAAATACATTTCTTGATTCTTATAAATAGTGTTAGTTTGGGGAACGAAAGACTCGCGGTTTAGTCGAGGTTAGGAATAAATAACAGGTAGGAAAGGAAAGGATTTAGGGTGCTTAAGTAATTACGATGCTGGTGTTCACAAAGTTGACATTCCTCGCATTTTTACATCTGTAAAGGGACAAACAAACTTTTTGGGAGACAACGACAGAGGAAGACATACGGAAGGATTACGAGACATGGAAATGTACAACAAGAGGAAGAAATTCGATATGGGGACGACAGACAAGGGAATGGGCAGACAATGATTACAGTTTTACATCAGCAACTTTCAAAATTGGTCAGGGACATGTATCTCGAGATCAAGGCGACAACACTTCCCTAATAGGCTTTGGTTGTTTTCCTCGGACCCGGAGATGTTCAGTTAGCAGATCTGGGCCACGCATCCTCGCATCGCCCACACGCATGATCGATGTCCTGATAATCCTCGCCGCAAACACAGAGAGTTTCCTTCCGAGACCCCATCTGAAAAGATGTGCATTTAGATGTAGTGTGATTGGACATTACGACAATTGTTGAATAGTCTCGTCATATTCAATTTTTGAACCATGGACGCTTCGACACCTGCGGGCGAATTGAATACAGCCATCTACCCAACTCCCATTTGTCCATTTCTGTTGCCAGCTGTTCAAGGTTTCCTGACGAGCTGATGTGAAAATTCATCGAAGGTGATTTTCCGATCGTAAATATCACCTTCCATAGCGCCCACCAGCAAGAGTCCGCTTTCTCTTCCGGGATCGAGCAATGAGAAGGGACCAGCCATGGTGATTGTGTAAGACGTTGTGATAAGGCACTCAAAGCTTTCCGTATCCCATTCAGTAGATACGCTGAGTGCTTAACCGTTTCATTGACCGAACAGCCTCGAACTTAGACTGTCGGTGAAGATGAAAAAGTGCAGAGGTAGGGATGCGATTTGCTCGAGTGAATAGTGTATAGCTGCTAGCTCAGCAGTATACAGAACAAGCCTCTTGAGCTTAAAGAGGCGCTATGAAAAACGTTGAAACACGAAACCAGTGAGTCATCAATTTTGACCCGTCTGTAAAAAGCTTCTCCTCACTGGCGTGCCCGTATTTGTCTGTAAATAATGGAGGTATGACCTCCGCACACAGAAAGTCTGTATTCCATGAACCTCCTGCTTCATGGACAGATCAAAAGTAACAGAGAACTGTAGAGTCTAAGAAGTTAGCACGATTGGTCAACAGAAGAGGCTTACTCCAGCGTTATACAGTGGTAAATACGAATCGAGATTGAGGTTTTGTTCGAGCAGCTTCGTAAGTTATCAATGACCAATGGATTGAGAACCTCACAGCGGATGAGGAACCGGAGCGATAATTCCGCGAAACGATCTGTTAGGGCAGTACTCCCGCAAGTACTTCCAAGCCATCTGTATGTGTCGAATTCACATCCTAACGCGATACGAGACAGCGGTACTGAATCCATCGAAGCTTCAGCATGTGTGTTTAGCCGCGGACTGGAAGCAGAAACCACGTATTCGAGGACCGACAAAATGGTTGTTCTAACAACGTCATAGATCTTCGGGATGCGCCTCACCATGTTCGGCTATTGATCGCATAAGTTGATCCGTTTCTGGCATTTTGTGTCAGATACACAATGTGCTTCCCTGAAGGTACATTTCGAGTCGAACCAGACCCGAGGTATTTAGAAGATATGCTATGAGTGATTGTCTTACCCATCAGTTGGAGCAGGAACTTTGCCGGCTTATGTTTTTTGAAAGACAACATCTCAGTTTTCTCCGGAGAGAATTTATACCAGCTCGTAGCCAAGTGGACAAATTGTCCAGATATTGTAAAGGTCCTTGCAGATCAACCGATGTTGGCCCGAAACGGATACAACACAATCATCTGCAAGCTGCTCTAACGAGCAATTTGGCATGAGACATTCATCAATGTCTCTGACGTAAAAATTGTAAAGAAGGGGCTCAAACATGAGCCCTGGGGAGACCCATGTGCTAATTCGTGAAGTTGCCGAGTCACCATGAGAAAACTCATACGCTTCTCTGACAACAAATTGTACAAATAAGTTGTTTCAAAATTGGTGAAAGTCCACACTCGTGGAGTTTGTCGATATGACATCGACCAAACTGAATCAAAGCCCTCTAATCCAAAAACTGAGCCCATTTGCTCTTTTTAGGAAAGTAGTAATTTCTGAAAGCAACGCAAGACAGTCGTTCGTTCCCTGCCCTGCGGAAACCAAAGTGTGTATCTGACAAAAACTATTCGATTCAACCCATTTGTTCAGCCGGAAGAAATCATCTTCTCAACAACTTCCGAAGACATGACAGCATCGCGATGGGCGATACGAGTTATACATCGCGGGTTTTCCGGGCTTGAATGGCTATCACCCTCACTTGCCAATCATCCGGAACAATGTTGCACTCCAGTAACTGTTGAACAGAGTTCAATAGCGCCTCTTCGCGACGTCTGGGAGGTTTTGAGCAAATTGAACCTGATTCTATCCATCCCTGGGCGGAATTGTTACTGAAAGGAAGCAAGTGAGAATTCAATCACGAAAGGGATCCATCATCCCTGTCAGCAAAAGCATCACGTAGCTCTTTTTCACCGGCTCGAATCCGGACAAACTTTCTTTGCGAAGTCAAGTATCCAGCGAGAGCTTTCACGATCTTCGTTTACGGACGACGCGTTGCGCATTCTTTCCTGACGGTCCACAGAGTTTTCATTGAAGTCTCGCGCGATAAACCTTCAAACGAAAGTGCGCCAATATCCACGTTTCTTCACTTTTGACCAGTTTTGAACTGGATCTCGACGCGATGTACGTTTGTGAAGAATCGATCGAACCGTGTTTCCGAAATTTTGAAAGCGGCGGATTTCTTGCGATAAAGTGTGTACACTCGACATCCCACCACTGCGTGGTTTCACGAACCGAAGCCCTGGCACTGGCTTGGCTTTTGTGCCTGAAGAGCACCGTCAAGGATCAACTGGGATAGAAACCGTACTCTTCCGTCGGTAGGAAGCGTTTATCGACATTACGCATCAATGATGGCCCTGCATAGTGCCCCAATCGATGTCGTGAGGTCATATGAGAGGTCGATAGAAACAGATTGATTACGTCCATTGGAAATCGAGACTTATCGGCAAATGATCACTACCATGGGGATCTTGGACTCATTTTTCAACGGATGTTAAGATCTTGTTTGTTCGATCATTGTAGGTTGTCAACTATTCAGAAGGAATTCAAAAGGTTGTATAGTTTTTAATTTGCCTAACTGTTCGTTATTAATTCAACCACAACGGAGTTCGAGCGCAATTGCAGTAACTCAAACTAAATTATTGGAATTTTGTTATCATATAGTCTAAGTTAAAACTGTAGCTATAAATCGTTACTAGTGGAATATAAAACACGAACCATTAGGCAGAGTTGTAGAAAACTTCGCACTCAGAAGGTTCACCATACAACATATTTTGAAATTCAGCTTCTGAATGTGTATTGACAAACTACTAAATGATCGAACGCAATTACTGAATGATCGTTAACATCCTTGCCTTCCAAGTACAGTCCAACGATAATGAGCTCGAACAAATGGAAAGATCTAGACGGCTATCTCTTGCTGGAGGAGCCACTCGTGTTACTTCTCCTGTATTCAAAATTGACATATTAAAGTCGTCGCAGAGGTCGTATATCATTGTTGAACGGTTGTCGTCGTACAGTTCCCCCAGCCTGTTCCGTGGGAGTTAAAATTCCAAGAGCAACCGTGGCTCGCATAACTCGAGCAGATGTGCAAGAGATCTCTACGAGATATCGCGGTGTTTGAGGAAGATATATCGAGGCGATACTTGAGGTCTTTTCCTCGAATAGTCACCTGACATGCGACAGCTTTGGTGCCAGACATCGGCGCAAGATCGACTTATAGAAGGAGTGCTGTTTTTGATCCCAAAGCACCCCTCCATATCGATTTGCCGGAAATTTCAGCTTCTAATCCGGGCATTTGGCGTCAGTGACGATGTGGCGTGTCGTCATGCTCGAGGAATGGTTCGACTGGGAGCATCTTCCGATGGCAAGAGCTATGGAGCCTCTACGGAACAAAAAGACAGAGACAACACAAAAAAAAACTTTGAAGTGAGAAAAAAAAAGCAAATGTATTAGATTTTGATGTCAGAAAAACAAAGAAAACTGTAGATGGTCTGCATATGTGACAACATCACGATCTCCCCAAAACACTGCGAACTTCCCCTGAAGGGTTGTTTACCTCGGGCCACAAGGGTATCCACAATTGCCTCTGGAGGCGCCATTTTCCGAGCAGGACCAAACTACGTGATCGATGTCATTACCAGCTCCTGGCACCTACATAAGTTGCTATCGACAAGGTTTATTCTGGTACAGATGTGCATTTAGTGAATAGTGATTGGACATAAGTCTCGACATCATGCGAATGAAGCCTCGACTTAAGTCCTCACCTCGCCCAGAAACTTTTGGGAACTATGGAAAATAGCCACCGTCCAAGTTCGTTGTGTGTCCAATTTCTTTGCCAACTTTGAAGAGTACTCTGACGGACTAATGGAAAAAACTCGTTGCTCGAGTATTGTCTATCATAAACTTCACCTTCCTCAGTGCGCCCACCTTGCTAGCGAGTCTGCCTTCTCATTGCCGTAGATTGAGCAGTGAGAAGGGACCCAAACAAAGGTAATCTTAAATGATCTTTTGATCAAAACACGCATCTGCTCTTATGTTTGTAAGAAAGTAAGATGCGTGCTTAACAGGTTTCATCGATCGGAGTGGCCTCGATAGAATCTAAGACTATCCGAGGAGATGAAATAATGGTCTACGGGCTGATTGGAAAATTATCCCAAAGCGAAGTTAATTGCTGCCAGCTCAGCAACATAAACCGAACACGGTTCCTGAAGTTTTGGAAGGTGGTTGAAGTCACATTGAAAACACCAGAAGCAGTGGATCCGTTGATGCGAGAACCATCAGTGAAATATCTGTTGTTGCAATTGACATGTTCATATTTTTTCAAAAAAAAGTGAGTGGAATAGATATTTGTCGAAGATGATCTGGTATTCCTTGAATAGCATGTTTCATGGACAGATCGTATACAATTGAGGAACTGTCGTTGGTGAAGTGAACTCGAGGGGATTATAACACGGAAGACAAAGATCTGACGATATGTAGTTGAGATAAACTTCCTCAGAATCTTGAACGACAAGTTAGTTCAAGCATATTATCGAAGTTATGTAAGACAAGCGTGTTACTTTGTTCCACATTTGATGAGTATTCTAAGGAGAGCTCCCAGTAACGATGCTTTAAAGGAGTGACTCCAGCAAGCACCTCCAGGCTCATGTTATGCGTTGAATGCATGCAGCCAAGGGAAATACGCAAAACAACGATACTGCATTCGTTCCAATTTGATCAGGTGGCAATCAGCGGCTGAGAAGAAGCAGAAAGAGCCTATACTCTAAAACAGAGAGAATAGTCGTTCTATAGAGTTTGATGAGGTCTTCCGGGTGAGCACCATGTTCCGGAGATAGAACGTAGAAAATGGATCCTTTTCCGGCATTTTTGTATCAAATACTCAATGTGGAGTTTCCAAAGGCATTTGGAATCAAACACGACCCCAAGGTATTTAGAAGATAAAGATTGGTTGATGTCATCATTCAACAGCTTGAGTTTCAGTTGAGCAGGATACCGCTTCTTAGTAAATACAACCAACTGAGTTTTTTGCGGTGAAAACTCAATCCCTAAATGTCTGGCCCAAACAGTCAGATTATCTAGGGTACTTTGCAATGGTTCTTGCAAGACAGCTGCACATGGACCTCTTAGAGAGACCACGGTATCATCTGCAAGTTGTCTGAGCGTGCATTGTCCTTCCAAACAATTGTCAATATTTTTAACATAGAAGTTATAAAGCAAGGGACTTAAACACGAACCTTGGGGAAGGCCCATGTAGCTATTTCTGAAGTTGTCAGAGTGGAGAGTGTGAAGTTAATTTGTTTTTCTGTCAACAAATTGTACAAGAAATTATTCAAAATAACGGGTAATCCACCACTGTGCAGATTGTCTGCCAGTACTTCTGTGGACGCTGAATCAAAAGCGCCCTTAATGTCCAAGAATACTGAAGCCAATTGCTCCTTGTGGGCAAAGGCCAGTTGTATATCTGAAGAAAGCAACGCTAGACAATCGTTTGTTCCTTTCTCTTTCTAAATCCAAACTGAGTATTTGAAAGCAATGCATTTTATTCGACCCAATGGTCGACTCTTGAAAGGATCATTTTCTCCAATAATTTTCTCATGCATGATAGCATGGCAATCGATCGGTATGAATTGTGATTAGACGCTGGTTTCAGGCTTTTGAATAGCTATTACTTTCACCTGTCGCCATTCAGGTAAGGCACAATGTTGTACTCCATGAAACAGTTGTACAGGTCAAGTAATCGTCTTTTGATATCTGGGAGGTTTTTAAGAAGATTGAATTTGATGTTATCGCCTCCCGCAGAGTTATTCGATGAAAGAAGAGACATAGAAAGTTCCAGCATTGAGAATGGTCCATCCAAAGAACCGGGATCAGTGACTGATTCTCGAAATAGCGGTTCTGCTGGTACGGAATCTGCACAGACCTTTTTTGCGGTTGAATATCCATCGATTGGAGTATTCTTCACTCTCGTTGGTGGAAATGCGGTTCCGCATGTTGCGGGCCGTTTTCCAAAGTGTTGTCATTGAGGTTTCTCGCGATAGTCCTCGACAAAACGTCGCCAGTAGCTACGTTTTTTAGCCTTGAGAAGATTTTGAGCTTTCTTTCGAGCCTCAAATAATCTTCAAAGCTCGACCTTCCGTGTTTACGGAAGGCCTTGAAGGCATCAGATTTCTAGAATACAACTTAGTATATTCATCATCCCATCCAGGAGTGGCTGGTCTTCTTATGACAGATGTACTTGGAACGCGTCGTTTCTGAGCTTCTAGTGCGCTTTTTATGAATCAACTCAGTAAGGAATCGATATTCATCCAAAGGTGGAAGAGTATCAGTTGATTCAATACCAATTTTTACCGCCGATGAAATTTTTGCCAGTCAATGTTCTTCGTGAGATCGAAAGGAACATTAACTGGCTCCAGATTCTTGATAGCCACTTTAATTGTGGTGACTATCGGCATATGGTCACTACCATGGGGATCTTGAATTACCTTCCACGTGCAATCTAATGATAGTGAATTTGAACATAAAGACAGATCAATACAGCTTTGCTCAGAATGCGCAACGCGTCGTCCGTAAACGAAGATCGTGAAAGCTCGTCGCGGTGGATACTTGACTTCGCAAAGAAAGTTTGTCCGGATTCGGTACCGGTGAGGCAAGAGCTACGTGATGCTTTTGCAGACAGGGATGATATGGATCGTCCCTTTTCGATGATTGAATTCTCACTTGCTCTCCTTTCATGTAACAATTCCGCTCCAGGGATGGATAGAATCAGGTTCAATTTGCTCAAAAACCTCCCAGACGTCGCGAAGAGGCGCTTATTGAACTTGTTCAATCAGTTACTGGAGTGCAACATTGTTCCGGATGATTGGAGGGAAGTGAGGGTGATAGCCATCCAGAAGCCCGGAAAACCCGCGGATTGTAACTCGTATCGCCCCATCGCGATGCTGTCATGTCTTCGGAAGCTGTTGGAGAAGATGATTTTCTTCCGGCTAGACAAATGGGTTGAATCGAATAGTTTTTTGTCAGATACACAATTTGGTTTCCGCAAGGGCAAGGGAACGAACGACTGTCTTGCGTTGCTTTCTTCAGAAATTCAGCTTACTTTCGCTAAAAAAGAGCAAATGGGCTCAGTGTTTTTGGACATTAAGGGGGCTTTTGATTCAGTTTGTGTCGATGTCTTATCTGACAAACTCCACGAGTGTGGACTTTCACCAATTTTGAACAACTATTTGTATAATTTGTTGTCAGAGAAGCGTATGAGTTTTCTCTATGGTGACTCGGCAACTTCACGAATTAGCTACATGGGTCTCCCCAGGGCTCATGTTTGAGCCCCTTCTTTATAATTTTTACGTCAGAGACATTGATGAATGTCTCATGCCAAATTGCTCGTTGAGACAGCTTGCAGATGATTGTGTTGTATCTGTTTGGGGCCAACATCGGTTGATTCTGCAAGGACCGTTGCATTATATTCTGGACAATTTGTCCACTTGGGCTACGGAGCTGGGTATCGAATTCTCTCCGGAGAAAACTGAGATGGTTGTTCTTTTCAAAAAACATAAGCCGGCAAAGTTCCTGCTCCAACTGATGGGTAAGACAATCACTCATAGCATATCTTCTAAATACCTCGGGGTCTGGTTCGACTCGAAATGTACCTTCGAAGCACATTGTGTATCTGACACAAAATGCCAGAAACGGATCAACTTCATGCGATCAATAACCGGAACATGGTGGGAGCGCATCCCGAAGATCTAATGACGTTGTATAGAACAACCATTTTGTCGGTCCTCGAATACGGTAGTTTCTGCTTCCAGTCCGCGGCTAAAACACACATGCTGGAAGCTTCAAAGGATTCAGTACCGCTGTCTCCGTATCGCGTTAGGATGTATGCGAATTCGACACATACGATGAGCATGGAAGTACTTGCGGGAGTACTACCGCTAACAGATCGTTTCGCGGAATTATCGCTCCGGTTCCTCATCCGTTGTGAGGTTCTCAATCCATTGGTCATTGATAACTTCGAGAAGCTGCTCGAACAAAACCCTCAATCTCGATTCATGAGTATTTACCACTGGTACATAACGCTGGAGGTAAGCTCTTCTTCGGTAGTTACCAATCGTGCTAACTTCTTAGACTCTTACAGTTCCTCTGTTACTTTTGATCTGTCCATGAAGCAGGAGGTCTGCGGAATACCAGACTTTCTGTGTGCGGAGGTCATACCTCCATTATTTACAAGCAAACATGGGCACGCCAGTGAGGAGAGAAGCTTTTTACAGACGGGTCAAAATTGATGACTCCACTGGTTTCGGTGTTTTCAACGCGGTGTTTTCTATAGCGCCTACTTTAAGCTCAAAGAGCCTTGTTCCGTGTATACTGCTGAGCTAGCAGCTATTCACTGAGCAAATCGCATCCCTACCTCCTGACCACTTTTTTCATCTTTCACCGACAGTCTAAGTTCCTTGGAGGCTGTTCGGTCAATGAAACCGGTTAAGCACTCAGCGTATCTTCTGAATGGGATACGGAAAGCTTGAGTGCCTTATCACAACGGTCTTACACAATCACTATGGTTGGGTCCCTTCTCATTGCTCGATCCTGGGAAATGAGAAAGCGGACTTTGGCTAAGGTGGGCGCTATGGAAGGTGATATTACGATCGGAAAATCACCTTCGATGAATTTTTTCACATCAGCTCGTCAGGAAACCTTGAACAGCTGGCAACAGAAATGGACAAATGGGGAGTTGGGTAGATGGCTGTATTCAATTCGCCCGCAGGTGTCGAAGGGTCCATGGTTAAAAAAATTGAATATGGGACGAGACTTCATTCGAACCATGTGTCGTCTAATGTCCAATCACTACACTCTAAATGCACATCTTTCAGAGTGGGGCTCTCGGAAGGAAACCTCTGTGTTTGCGGCGAGGATTATCAGGACATCGATCATGTCGTGTGGGCGTGCGAGGAGCATCGTTGCCCCAGATCTGAGTTAACTGAACATCTCCGGGTCCGAGGAAAACAACCAAAGCATATTAGGGAAGTGTTGTCGGGCCTTGATCTCGAGTACATGTCCCTGGTCCACTAATTTTTGAAAGTTGCTGATGTAAGACTGTAATCATTGTCTGCCCATCCCCTTGTCTGTCGTACCCCATATCGAATGTCTTCCTCTTGTTGTACATTTCCATGTCTGTCGTTAATCCTTCCGTATGTCTTCCTCTCGTCGTTGTTCCCAAAAAAGTTTGTTTGTCCCGTTACAGATGTAAAAATGCGAGGAATGTCAACTTTGTGAACATCAGCATAGTAATTACTTAAGCACCCTAAAATCCTTTCCTTTCCTACTGTATTATTGTATTCCCTAACCTCGACTAAACCGCGAGTCTTTCGGTTCCCCAAACTAACACTATGTATAAGAATCAAGAAATGTATTGTTAAACTTGATTTCGGCTCCGTAACGCTTCACGGCAAACGAGCCTTCCAAATAAACGAAAGATAAAGAAAAAAAAAATACAGCTTTGTTGACCATTTGGTCCTATTCGAGTTACTTCACCAGTGTTCAAAATATTCAAATTGAAATCGTCACACAAATCATAGAAAATAGGCGCTCTATAATTATCATACGTTTCTGGCCCATCCAATACCACGCAAAGGTTCATATCACCCAATATCAATATTGAGATGATAGAGGGAGACTGCGCTCCAAAAATGTCGACGATTACATAGAGGCATTTTGGAGGAATGTACATTGAAGCTATGCAAAAGATCTTTATTCTTCACATTTACTTGGCATGCGACGATTTCTGCCGGGAACAGTCGGAATGGGAATTCTGTAGAAGGAGTAGCATTTTGATCCCCAAAAGAACGCCACCATGATGATCATCCCGATCTTGGCGAATAATGTTAAAATCGTGGAAGTTGATTTCATCTTCAGAAGAAAGCCATGTTTCACAGAGTGCAAATATATCGCAATCGGAATTGCGAATCAAAAACTTGAACACGTCTAATTTATTTTTCAGACTATGACAGTTCCACTGCAGTACAGTGATTGTATCTTCGGTATTGGCCGTATTATCCATCGAAAGATACAATTCCTGCAAGAAGGGGCCATGAAACAGTCAATTGCTTCAGATAACTTTCAACTGTTGGAATAAAGAGGTCAATGATTGGCCTTAATGAATTCGGAATATTGAACAAGTTCAAAAAACGGTCCACAAGGTCCTTAAAGGAGATCAATCCTCGCTTGGACGGAATACATTTAGGCAATGGCGGGAATGTCTTACTGCAACTAGAATCAAAAGAAGCAGTAGGGACAGATTGCTTCGGGATTTTAAATAAACCCCCATTACCTTCAGATTTTGGCAAGCTTTTATGGATGACTTTTGTTCTCTTACGGCGCGATCCCGGGGAAGACGGTTGCTTCCTCTTTTCGGGCACGTGTACCTCCGCAGAATCATCCATGTCGGCTGCGTCAGAGTCCAATTCGTCAATTGATATGGAATCATAATAATCACTTACATGAACGGTGGCTGAAATAGCAGTCGATGCAGTGGCTGTGGCGGATGTGTCTTGCGACCTAACCATTTCCGCATACGACTGCTTGGAGCGCTGTACCAACGAGCGCTTCACTTTTTGGGTGCGCTTTTTGTACACCGGCATTTCTTAAACCATTGGGAGGGTTCAAATCACAATAAGCACATTTGTTGCTTGTTGCTGGCAGAACTCCTCCCAATGTCTTTCTGAGCATTTGCCACAACGTGGTTTGTTGTCACAAACTCGGCAGTGTGACCAAGTTGTTTGCAGTTGGTACAATTAAATACCCTTTTGGCACAAAAGACGCACCGGAAACAACATATTTTCTATATCGACATACTTTGAAGCATCGAACCGGCGAATGTCACCCGAAGCGAGCCTGACTTGAATAAACTTTTGCCATCTACTGTGGCTGCTGAATGCAATTCCTTGCAGTCCAGAATATCCACGGTAGATTGCAGGGCGTTCTTTAGGCGACCTTTCCTGCAAGCACATCCTTGCAAGGCAAGCTCGGTGCGTTGATTACGCCTTCTATCTCGACCTCCCGCGAGGGCACATAAACTAAATATTCAACTTTGTACGCACTGTCGCCAGCAATTTCATTCGCCACCTGGTATGTAGATGCGGTGATGCGTAGTTTGTTCCTGTTGATTTGGCTGAATTCAAGCTTCGTAAAACGACGCGTCAAATCTTGTTTTATGCCAAGAAAATCTAGGCTCTTCACTTTCTGCCGAAAGTAAACAACCCAAGGCCCAGGCGAAGCCGCATGGTACAATCGTGTGCGCCCTGCATCTTTTGGAGGCCCATTGCCCTCCACAGTCTCTGTCTCCATTCTCACCCCGCAAGGTGGAAGGATGATTTTGCTTATGTTAACTTAAGACTAATAGCTAATCAGAAAAAAAACCTAAAAAAACTAATTTTATTTATTCTATCAATCCCACTCTGAATCACGCAGATGGGAGAACAATAAAAACGTTTCTACTTATCTGCCTTTGCTGCTGTAGGTAGCAGCAGTAACAATAGCCTGCTGCACTGGCGTCGCCAGAAGCAGCTACATACTTCACTCGCCGACAGCGATCGCCTTGGATCCGTAGGTAGGAATAGCACCACACAATACAACTCGCACTACCGAACACAATCCGCGATGAGACACAGCACACACGTCTGGCTCGTTCGAACTATCAGCACGGAATAACTTACATGTTTGCATGATTCAAATAGGTATGATAAAATACTAAGTTAATACGATAATCTAAGTTATGACGACATCTCAATGTCCCCATGCGTATTTTTCAGGCAAAAATGGCCCTCTTAGGGGAACGATAGTTAGGGATAATGAAACTGTTAAGCAGCATATAAGCATAAAAGCATATGGAGACGCATGGTACATTTGTGCGATGACTCGATTTACGCAAATTTCATCTCATCCGTTTCATTAAATAAATAAACAAGTATGCAAGCATTTGTTTGGAACTTGGGTTATAAGAAACTTGATCCTAATTGCATGTTGGGACCTACATGCTCCTGGTTAACATGTCGAATTATAATTTCAAACAGTAGGTTCTCGGGCGTCTTCTAAGCAATTTTCTCATTTGTTTCCACGGTTATCTTGGTCATCTAGTTTCCTGTAGTTTGCTAGTTTGTTATGTTTCTAGGAACCCCAATTTTTCTTTGTGCGGGATGCTGTCAATAAAAATGTAGAAAATTTCGATTGACCATCCCTCCCCTCGGATATGTCATCTTGATGCGATGGGTGGTAACTAAAGACATATCCTGTCGTGGCGGTATCACATGTTTACTATTTTTGTTGGATGCCGCGGTGGTGGTGGCATGGACGCATTGATACGGACATCGTGTCTTGGAGCATTAAATGGTAGTGCAGTCAAGCAGAGGCCTTTTTCATCTTTTCTTATGCGTTCCCTGTGACGACGAGTCGTAGCCACGCTTATATTTGGCCAGCTAGGTATTTATTGATAAACAATGTATTCAAGACATTCGTAGGGAATTGACTTAAACTAGGTCTACGAAGTCCACTACTCCTGAGTCGGTCCATGGTTACACGTCGCTGAGCACGCAATCTTCGGAGGGTCCGCAAGTCATCTTCCACTACTCCTGATATCGAACTGAAATCACCCCATGTCCCTTCAATACCAGTGTGACTTTGCGTATTAGGGCTTTCATTTTTCCCGGGAATCAATTTCCCGGGAAACGGGAAATGAAATAATAATTTCCTGGGATTTCCCGGAATCCCGGGAAATAAAAAAAAACTCTCGAAACTAATTCAAAATCGTAGTTTGAATTTTGTCGTAAAATATGATTTTGAAAATATACATTCAACATCAGGGAGACTTGCTATTTTGTCTTCAAATGATGAAAGAGTTGTTCAAAGAAAGTTTTTGTTCAGTTCGAAAAACGTTAACTCCTTCTACAAAACGTTCGCCATGTCACAAGTATCAACATCTGCTCTGGCTCTAGAGTAAGATCTGCAGTGTCCTGATGAACTACTTTTCCATATTTTTTTTCAAAAAAACTTGCTGTTCGGCATCAGCACCTAAAACGCACCAAATTGCAAAAGTTTTGCGAGATTTTTTTGTAAGACAGTTGTAATGATCGCATACTAAAGACCTAAAATCTGTTTTCCATCAAGATCTATTGGCCCACCAATATTATAAAATATTTAAATGCAATATTTCAGAAATATCTCAAAATACAAACGAGTCTTCGGAATATGAGTCTGTTTGGGAATTGAATCAAAACGGATTGAAGGTCTTAAAAAACCTTTGACAATAATACAAACCTACCAAAGCGGTCACTGCTATTGCCTGAATATCGCGGACCCTGGGTTATTGGGGTATTGAGCTATTGGGGTATCCGTTATCATCAAATTAAAAAAAAATGCATGTTCATTTCCCGGGTAATTCGGGAAACTGATACATAAATCCCGGGAATCCGGAATCCCGGGAAATCGCTTCCGGGAATGAAAGCCCTATTGCGTATTAGGTGCAGTCCAAATTAGTTTAATGCAGTTGTTCTAGACTCTCCAATTTATTCTGCAGTTCAACTACATCTGGTTTGCAATCGAAATGAACCCAGAATGTTCATTAAGCCTAGAGTGCCTAGAGCCCTTGCCTTTTATAGGCAAACCAAATTAGATGCATGCAGATGTTCAAGGTTCTCCTAATTGTTCTGGAGTTCTGAGCAATTGGTTCGCCTGGTTAACTACCTTTGGTTTAAAGCTAAAATCAATTCAGCATATCCATAGAACTTCCTAAGACCGTTGCATATCATATGCTGTTTAAGCTAGTTCAATCCAGGTATCCTACTTAATATTTATATGAACTACTTCTTATGATTGCTCTAAAATTATATTACTGGGGTATGAACATAAAAGTAACGGAATGGAATTAAAATAAAAACTGAACCCTAGAACATCGAATATTGAATCTTGCACATCCCTAATCCCATCCCGCACCGTTGACATCAACTGTCAAAGTGACAGCGCATCACCACCTCCTCGTTCGCAAACCAACACATCGAAAGAGAAGGCATGAAAAACGATTGGCGATCGTCGAGATCGCTCTCTTCCAGGTGAACCACCATCTTCACCGCCTCGTGCTAGTGGCCTAATAAAAGTTTTTTCACCAACAGTGAATTTGGTACTCTGCCGCCGGTGTGCTAAAGCTATGTCCATTTAGAATCCGGAATCATTTATTGTATTGCAGCGGCACGGAAAGTGACCTCGTCTACCTAGGCGCCCACTTGCTGTGGTATAAATTTCACGAAGTTTCGTGCAGAGTGTCAAAAATTATTCCAGATGGAAGCCGAAAGCAGAAAAAAATGTCTGCACACCCACGTTGATAATCCTGCTCATCGACGATGGAACCTACGTCAAAATAGATTTCGGACAGCTTCCCAGCCAAAAATTCTGCATGGTGACGGCACGAGGAGTAGTTCCTGCGAAGTTTAAGTTTGCTTTTTGGGCAAACTTGCAAAAAAAAAACGGATGATTTTGGCAAGGGATATGCAACTGCGGGGCAAAAACCTAAGTATTTGTGACGAATAAGACGATAGACTCGAAGCTGTACAAGCAGGAATGTCTCAAAAACCGCGGTCGGTCTTCCATAAAGCCCATAAAGGTCCCGTGAAGTTTTGGCCAGATTTGGCGAGTTGCCACTACAGCCGGGAAGTCATCCAGTGGTACCGCGATAATAACGAATTTTCATCGATAAAAACATAAATCCACGCAACTTCCCACAGCTCCAGCCCATCGAGACATTTTGGGCAGTAATGAAGCGGAAGCTTTATTTTCCTTTGGCTCGCCTGGTTAAAAAAGAAGTGTGAAAAGTGCCCAGTTGTGATCTATCGTCGAGTATGAGCCGTAAAAGTGGCCGTGAAAATGTTTATTTGCCGCATTGGACGCACAGAAAGCTTCCCATTATCGCCATCTCGAAAAGAAAATGTCGCGTCTCTCCGCCGGATAAAAGGAAAGTGGTGACCCAATCTAACAACTTTAGACGAACCTGAAGCACCCGTATCATCTTTCTCGGCCGGCACGCAACGTCTCGAAGAACCACATCGCTATTACCAACAAGCCATACATCTTCGTCCCCGCCATGTGGGAAGCAATTATCTGGCCAGCCGTCGTAGACGACCTCCGAGTAGAGCTCCAGCGAAGGACAACTGACGAATTCCCAACCCGTGTCCGAAGATCCTGAAAGTATGCGAGAATCAGCACGGACGACGCTTCGTCGGGACAGACCCCAGACAAACGACGGAACGGGACTCATCAGCAGCATGTGGTCGGCGTGACGGAGCCCGGACGTGAAGGCCGGGCCCAGAGTAGCCTGTGAAGTGCATAAAAGTCATCATCATCAACTCACGCTCGTTCGTAAGAAGGTTCCCGTTTATGTCCTAACATATATCGGGCTGTGGCACGTGGCCCTTACATGAACGGTTCAACTTCTCATAGAACTTTCGTGCGTTATTAGCGCGGTACAGTTGTTCCGTCTCTTCACGGTCTCGATCATCCGGCTGGCGTTTTTTTCCTCCGAAAAATAGGGTTTTATCTGTTCAGCGCCTCTATTAAGCACGTTTCGCGGAATCATGAAGTTTGAGACGTCGCAAGGTGGGTATCTAATCACGCACCAAAAAGTGATTACTTCCCCGGTGGAACCAGGTCTTCGGAATGCCACGTAACCTGACCAGCACCACTCAGGTATCTCAAATTGAGCTCTATTGAGCTCTTTTCCTCGAAATCATGAAGTTTGAGACGTCGCAAGGTGGGTTTCAGATCACATAAAAAATGGCCACTTCCCCGGGGGAACCACGTTGCCGGAATGCCACAGAAACTCTCCAACACCATTCAGGTATCTATGAATACACTCTATTGAGTTCGTTTCGCAAATTCATGAAGTTTAAAACGTCTCAAGATGGGTTTCGGATCATATCGAAAAGTGGCCACTTCCCCGGAGGGAATAGGTTTGCAGAAAGCCACAGAACCTGTCCCAACCCACCAAGGAACCTTAAAATAGGCACTAAGAACATGTTTCGTGATTTCAAGTGGGACACACCAAAAAAATGAGTTTTAAGACTTTTAGGAAAGTCACCCGATTTGAGAAAAAAAAATTCCCAAAATTATTCCGGAACCAGGTGGCCAATGCCAGGTTCTCTTCCCAGGTTTGACAATTAGAAACCTAACCGGTTCGTTTGGTAGGTGAATCGTCAAAATCGCCTAAGAATCAAAGGAGTTATGATTTTTTAAACTCATTTTTTAGTACCTAAAAAGTATCAAGGGTTAATGTGTTTTCTTTTTAAAAAATAACGCATCTATTGGGTTGCTTATGCCCGGCTTAAGCAAATAGTGGATGTGATTCTTTCTACAAATGCAGGCGTTTGTTCGGAATATGGTAATAGAGGATGTGATCTCTTCTGTAAAAGTAGAGGAGGGAATTTGATCCCTCTGGTCACATTGCGGAACACCCTATTATCGCATTCCGGAACGCCAGTTATCGCATCCAGTCGACCGGGAAAGTTGCGGTGTCCCAGATATTACAAAATAAACGATGCAGTAGTTGGGCGGATGTCACGGGGTCAGCTTTGAGCATCTCCTTGAGAATTAAAAGAATACGCCTTTCAAACCCCTTGTAGTCAGATCTTTATGTTTGCTTTCAAAAGATGATTGTATTTCAACATGCACCTAACATATATACAAGGCCTTAATTGTTTTAATAATTCTTGAGGCAGACAAATCAAACAAATCAAAAATCAAAATCAATTATATAGGGGAACTGTTCCGTTTTCCATCTCGCTGAACATATATTCATCTCATAGCGAAACAAAGAAATACAGCATCAATTTCGTCGTTTCTATTTTCTAACATGCGTGCTCTCTGCTGGAAGAAAATAACAAAAATAATAAACAAATCTAATTTCTTTCCATAGCTTTGTTTTCCATGGGAAGTATCGAAGCAATGCGATGAAGTTTAGGACCAGTAACCCTACCTACTAATAAAAACGCCTGATTAAAATTTGATGTTCAAGACCGAGCGAACCAGAGCAAATATGATCATTCATATCATCGCGTTTTCTTTATATCGTTAATATAGAAAAGTTGTTCGTTCTCATCATTTAATTAAATACCAACTGATACTGAGATACGTTGAAGTTCATTAATCCTGTGACCCCACTTGGAAGAAAATTAGCAAATTCGAGTTTTCTTAATTTTCTCCACAAGCCCCGCTCAATTATTCAGACATCGTCAATATGGCGCACTGGTAATTAATTATGCAGAGGAACCAAGAAAGGAAGAATCTGCGAGTGGCTGCTTTACATTATCGGAGCCATTCGAAAGGGCACAATGTACCTCTTGTGAAAGAAGTTCCGCTTTTCCTGCCAACCACCAACCCATTCTCACCAAACCGAACAATTCCGACTAACGTGGAACTCCGCTTTTCCAGTGTGTGTCAACTTGTATTTTATGTCAAAGTTTGACAACTGTACGAAATGTAACCAGAGTTTGAAGAAAGTTTACACCATATTCCGTTTCCACCAATCTTTTGCGAGCGTAGGTACATCCTCGGTACATGTCGGCTGACAACAGTCATATCACGTTTGCCATGTTGATACCGCCGCATTGCCAATTTGGTCTGGAACTTGCGCGCTGCGGCGCCGGCGACAAAGACTAGGGCAATGAATCTCTTACGATATTGTTCGGATGATTCGGCAAACATACGTTTGATCAAAGCCAAGCAAACCTCCCGAATTTTGTAATTCGAAAATCTGACATGATGGGGAAGACGAATTGCGGTTCTCATCCCAGCGAAACGCCTTTTGGTAATTTTCGGATTGTCACTATTGCCGTGGGCTTTCATAGTATCAAACATGGATTTTTTTTGTGAAACATAAGATTGAACCAACTACAAGGGGAACAAGTCATGACATGTTAGAGGAAATGCAATGTCACTAGTTGGGTTGCATAATATGGTTCTGCTTTGAAGCCTTTCATAGTGACGTTGCAGTTAAAACGTATCAATTTTACATTCTATTTTTTACTGCCTTAATATTTTTACTAATCCTGTCAAGTCATTCAATTCACCGAGACAATTGTTTCTATTATTTTCTCCCGAATATAACTACATTCCAAAACGTTTCAAAAGCGTTTGAACAATCCTAATTCTTTCGAAATGGTGAGATGACATACGGGAAGAGGCACCTAATATAGCTCTGTTACTAACAAGCTCAAATACTCTCTCCTCAACAAATGGAAATCAGCGGGATGGGAATAACTTCGAGCGACTACAACCTGCGCACTAGACAAGACTTATTGCTTCCCATTATTCCGCACAAGGAAAAGTGTCATTTCTCCCATGCTTGGGCAGCCGAAGTTTTTGATAGGAAGAGGCTCGAGAGAGGACAACGTTATAGCCATCGACAGCGAGTTTGTATCGGTGGTAACGAAATTGAGGTGGTTGAAGAATTCGTGTACTTGTGCTCACTGGTGATCTCCGATTAAGATACCACTAGAGAAATTCGGAGACGCATTATGACAGGAAATCGTACATACTTTGTACTCCGCAAAACGCTCCGATCGAATAGAGTTCGCCGCCGTACCAAACTGACTATCTACGAAACGCTTATTGGACCGGAAGTTCTCTACGGACACGATACCTGGACGATGCTCGTAGAGGACCAGCGCACTTGTTGTTTTCAAAAGGAAAGTGCTCCGTACCATCTATGAAGGGGGGCTGCTAACGACGAACGGTACGTAGAGAAGGCGAATGAATCACAAGTTTTATCAGCTGTTGAGAGAACCAGCCATTGTTCACACCACGAAAATCGGAAAACTGCGATGAGTCGGGCACTTAACCAGACTGCTGGACAATAACCCGACGTAAATAGTTCTCGACCCCCCCACCTGCCCCCCAAATCATTCTACATCCCCCCCGGACGTAAATAGCTCTCGACAACGAAATGACGGGCACAAGTAGGCGATTTTCGCAAAGCGCAAGGTGGATCGATCAAATGGAGAACGATTTACGAACCCCCCGAAGACTACGTGGCTGACGTTTGGTTCGACGAGTGCAGACAGATTCTAGTGGATTAGGACGCAGCGCGGCTCGTCGCATGTTGCTCAATATTGGGCTAGAAGGTGTCATGCGGAGAGATCCAGTCAGTTTATTTGTATCGCGGATGACATGGATATCGTCGGTCGAACCATTGTATTTTTTTTGTGAATTCCCCCCGGAATTCATTCTGAATTCCCCCCGGAATTCATTCTGAATTCCCCCCGGAATTCATTCTGAATTCCCCCCAGAATTCATTCTGAATTCCCCCCAGAATTCATTCTGAATTCCCCCCGGAATTCATTCTGAGATCCCCCCGGAATTTATTCTGAATTCCCCCCAGAATTCATTCTGAATTCCCCCCGGAATTCATTCTGATTTCCCCCCGGAATTAATTCTGAATTCCCCCGAATTAATTTTAGTTCCCCCCGGAATTAATTCTGAATTCTCCCAGGAATTCATTCTGAATTCCCCCAGGAATTCATTCTGAATTCCCCCAGGAATTCATTCTGAATTCCCCAGAATTCATTCTGAATTTCAGGAATTCATTCTGAATTCACCCAGGAATTCATTCTGAATTCCAGAATTCATTCTGAATACCCCAGGAATTCATTTAAATTCCTCCGAATTCATTTTGAATTCTCCGAATTCATTTTGAATTCCTCCGAATTCATTTGAATTCCTCCGAATTCATTTTGAATTCCCCACGGATTTCATTCTGAATTCCCCCGGATTTCATTCTGAATTCCCTCCGGAATTCATTCTGAATTGCCCCCGGAATTCATTCTGAATTGCCCCCGGAATTCATTCTGAATTGCCCCCGGAATTCATTCTGAATTGCCCCCGGAATTCATTCTGAATTCCAGAATTCATTCTGAATTCCCCCAGGAATTCATTCTGAATCCCCCCAGGAATTCATTCTGAATTCCCCCAGGAATTCATTCTGAATTCCCCTAGGAATTCATTCTGAATTCCCCTAGGAATTCATTTATAATTCCGAAGAGAATTCATTCTGAATTCCCCGGGAATTTATTTTGAATTCTCCAAAGAATTCGTTTTGAATTATCCCAGGATTTCATTATGAATTTCCCCAGGAATTCAATCTGAATTCCCACAGGAATTCAATCTGAATTCCCCCAGGAATTCTATCTGAATTCCCCCAGGAATTCTATCTGAATTCCCCAGAATTCATTCTGAATTCCCAGGAATTCATTCTGAATTCCCAGAATTCATTCTGAATTCCCCAGGAATTCATTCTGAATTCCCAGGAATTCATTCTGAATTCCCCAGAATTCATTCTTTATTCCACCAAGAATTCATTCTGAATTCCCCAGGAACTCATTCTGAATTCCCCAGGATTTCATTCTGAATTCCCTAGGGAATTCATTCTCCCAGATTCCCCAGGAATTCATTCTGAATTCCCAGGAATTCATTCTGAATTCCCCAGGAATTCATTCTGAATTCCCAGGAATTCATTCTGAATTCCCCAGGAATTCATTCTGAATTCCCAGGAATTCATTCTGAATTTCCCCAGGAATTCATTCTGAATTTCCCAGGAATTCATTCTGAATTCCCAGGAATTCATTCTGAATTCCCCAGGAATTCATTCTGAATTCCCCAGAATTCATTCTGAATTCCCCAGGAATTCATTCTGAATTCCCAGAATTCATTCTGAATTCCCCAGGAATTCATTCTGAATTCCCCAGGAATTCATTCTGAATTTCAGGAATTCATTCTGAACTCCCCAGGAATTCATTCTGAATTCCCAGGAATTCATTCTGAATTCCCCAGAATTCATTCTGAATTCCCAGGAATTCATTCTGAATTTCAGGAATTCATTCTGAATTCCCAGGAATTCATTCTGAATTCCCCAGGAATTCATTCTGAATTTCAGGAATTCATTCTGAATTTCCAGGAATTCATTCTGAATTCCCCAGGAATTCATTCTGAATTCCCCAGGAATTCATTCTAAGTCCCGCAGGAATACATTCTAAATTGATTCAGGAATTCATTCTGAATTCCCCCAGGAATTCATTCTGAATTCCCCCACGAATTCATTCTGAATTCCCCCAGGAATTCATTCTGAATTCCCCCAGGAATTCATTCTGAATTTTCCCTGGAATTCATTCTGAATTCTCCCCGGAATTCATTCTGAATTTTCCCTGGAATTCATTCTGAATTCTCCCCGGAATTCATTCTGAATTCCTCCCGGAATTCATATTGAATTCCCCCGGAATTCATTATGAGCTTCCTCCGGAATTCATTCTGAATTCCCCCTTAAATTATTTGCTTCCCGCCCAGAATTCATTTTGAATTCCCCCAGGAAATCATTATGAATTCCTCTAGAAATTCATTCTGAATTCCTCAAGGAATTCCCCCAGGAATTAATTCTGAATTCCCCCAGGAATTCATTCTGAATTCCCCCAAAAATTCATTCTGAATTCTCCCAAGAAATCATTCTGAATTCCCCAAGGAATTCATTCCGAATTCCCCCAGGAATTCTTTCCGAATTCCCCCAGGAATTCATTTCGAATTCCCCCAGGAATTCATTCTAAATTCCCAGGAATTCATTCTGAATTCCCAGGATTTCATTCTGAATTCCCAGGAATTCATTCTGAATTCCCCCCAGAATTCATTCTGAATTCTCCCAGGAATTCATTCTGAATTCCCCCAGGAATTCATTCTGAATTCCCCCAGGAATTCATTCTGAATTCCCCCAGGAATTCATTCTGAATTCCCCCAGGAATTCATTCTGAATTTTCCCTGGAATTCATTCTGAATTCTCCCCGGAATTCATTCTGAATTCCCCCCGGAATTCATTTTGAATTCCCCCGGAATTCATTATGAGCTTCCCCCGGAATTCATTCTGAATTCCCCCTTAAATTATTTGCTTCCCGCCCAAAATTCATTTTGAATTCCCCCAGGAAATCATTATGAATTCCTCTAGAAATTCATTCTGAATTCCTCAAGGAATTTCTCCAGGAATTTAAGAATGGCTTGTTCGAGTTTTCTGAAGAAATCGCACAGGAGTTTCTCCAAAAATTCTTCTTGCATCTCCACCAGAAATTCCTACCGGTTTTTCTCTAGGATTTCCTCCAGAGTCCACCAAAGATTTCCTTCTGGGATTTCTGTAGGTACTCTATTTGGGGCTCATCCAGGTTATTTTTTGGAATTCCTACTGGAATCCTTCCTGGAGTTTCTTCAAAAATTCCTCTTGGAGCAGAAATTACTCATGGAGCTGCTCCAGGATTTCCTCCTGGAGCTCTTCCAGAAATCACTCCTGGAGTTCCTCCGGGAATTCCTCCTAGGGTTTCTGTAAGGATTCCTCCAGGAGATCCTTAAAGATTTTTTCAGGGATTCCGCCTAGCGTATCTTCGGAAATTCTTCTTCGTTTTCCCTCGGGAATTATGCTTAAAGTTTCTCCAGGAATTCTACCTGGCATTTATCCAGGATATTTTTTGGAGTTCTTACGGGAGTTCCTCCAAAAATTACTCCTGGAGATCCCCCAGGATTTCCTTTTGCAATTTCTTCCAAATATGTCTCCATTAATTTTCAGGAGCTCTTTCAGGAATTAATTCCAAAGGTTTTTCAGAAATTCTTCTTAAAGTTCCTTTTTGGAATTCATCTCGGATTTGATTCAGTACTTTCTCTTGAAGCTACTCATGGAGTTTCTTCAAAAGTTCTTCTCTGGTCTCTCCAGAAACTTATCTTGGAGCTTCTGCAGAAATAGCTCACGCCTGTTGGAATTCATAATTAATTCCTGGAAAAATTAAGAGATTTTTTTTTGGGAATTCAGAACAAATTCCTGGGAAGATTCAGAATGAATTCCTGGGGAAACTCAGGATGAATTTCTGGAGGAAATCAGGGCGAATTCCTGGATGAGATCTTCAGAAGTAATTTCTTGGGGAGCATCAAGCAGAATTTAAGGAAATTCATCCTGAAATTCTTCCTGAAAATCCTCCAGCTATTCTTCTTCTGATGTTACTAAACGTAAGGGCCGATGGCATTGATTGCAAGGCACAGATTATGCCTCCTGAAAAGAACTACTGGATACTATTGTGGCCCGAGGTGAACAACTCTTGAGGGAAATGTGAGGTGATGTGGTCTATATGCAAGCGATTTATACTATTCATTTATATACTTTACTAGCAGATCGGACCCTACGTTGCCCGGGATCGACACTTTTGATTTGTAAATGTCAAATATTGCAGCAACGCACTCTAGATCGATTTATGTAAAATCGTCTTGAATTTCTTCACAACTAAACAACTTTTAGCATATTATTGATTTATGAGCTTACTTGATGGGCTACACTGCCACTAACCGCAAGTCGAGCACATATGTATATGGATTCCATACACAGATGTGCTCGACTTGCGGTTAGCAACAGTAGGGGAAGGTGGGTAGACTTGATCACCCCCTGTTTTATTGAGAACTAAAGTAGTTTTGTTCTAGCGTATTTTTAGTACAGATCCTCTAGACAAATGACCTTTATGTGGTGAGTTATTTTTTGGATTGACAAACTTATTTTTTCTATAGGGCGGTTTATATGTTTTGACCTTCCAAAAGATTTTTTTATTGGCCACGCAAAATTTGAACAACTTTTCATAACAATGACCAAATGCTTTCATTTTTTCACAGCACAAAGCCATAAATATGCTTAATACCATACCAAAATTTGGCTAAAAAATTCAAAAAAGTATAAGTCTGTTCTCAGGCTTCTATTTTTTGTACATTTGACAGATTTGATGAAAGATTCGGAGGAAAAATTATTTATTGCGTAGATATCGTAGAAAGGGGATCAAGTCTCCCCAAATTTTTAAATTGCATGTGCTGTCGAATTCAATTACAAAAATCGTTCATGTATACGCACAGCAATTCGAAAATCACGCGTATTTGGAAGGAAAAATATTTAAAACATCTGAGGGCACCTTTCTAATTTTATCAAAGCAAGTTAATGGAGAAGGATCAATTTCCCCCGAATATTTGGAAAGTCGATTTTTGACAGCAATCCAAAAAATCGATTGTGTATCAATAACAACAATAATTCAAGGTCTGTCATACATCAGTAATGTTAAATACTATATTTCTTAGAGAGTCTGTGTGGAAATCACGTATGTT
Organism: Armigeres subalbatus; assembly: GCF_024139115.2. Lineage (NCBI taxonomy): Eukaryota > Metazoa > Arthropoda > Insecta > Diptera > Culicidae > Armigeres > Armigeres subalbatus. Next base: position 75,630,444 of record NC_085141.1, on the reverse strand, counting down.
TATTTATTTTTGGCTGTGATACATCGGAAATCAGAAAAGGGGATCAAGTCTACCCAGTCTCCCCTACAGCTCTTCGATGAACCTACGCCGAATGGAGTATCCTTGTCCACTGGACTCGATCCTGGGCCAATCGCACTATGGGGATTTAGGCGGACTTTAATCGGAGAATCGACTTTCACCAATCTTTTTTTCATAATTTGTTTTCGAAAGTAGATACACAAGATAAGAAAACCTCAAAACGAGTTATAGTTTTTGAGATATTAGTTATTAAAGTTGAGAAAATATAAAAAACGCGGTTTTTCTTTTTGAAATCTTGCTTCATTTCATACCTGTTTTTAAAAAGTTTCTTTTTCTGATACGATGCCGAGGTTTATATGTAGCATTGTAAAGATAATTGAAATAGCTTCAATTTTGTATTAAAAATCGTGATAGCATTGAGGGAAAATATTTAAAAAATCATAATACGTAAAAAAACACTGGCATTCTAAGGCATTTTCAACTTAAAAGGTCAGCCACCTTTTTTCCCGCATTTCCTCGCGGAGATATTTAGTTGGGGATCATATTTGGGATGTGTACTTTCAGATTCCCACGGAAAATCTTGCGCAAAATTGTGCCATTTTTAAAAAACGAGATTTGAAAAAAACGTGTGTTCTCCAAATTTGTCTTTTTTTCCTTAGTATGCATCACAGCAACACAAATTTCAATATTCTACTATAATAAACGTTCTTCCCTATTTGTTCTTGATATTTTGTGAATAAGAAATCGATGTCGTTTTGGAACTTTATATATATTTTTGATTGAAGAGTAAAAATATTAAGCTCTTTTCGAAAGTTAGTCACGAAATTACTAGAATTGTTACTTAACAACATTTCCCTGTTATGACAACATTGAAAATATATATCACTGCAAGGCTAAGGAAGACCTTGCAACGTAATGTTGGTACCGGAATAAACAATTATGTATCAGTTTTCATTAGATTCTTGATTCTTTAAACGGTGCAAAATTGAATAGCATGATGATCTTATTGTGTACCTGCTTTCCACAATTCCAATTATAATTATAATAGAAGATTTTATTTACTTTTTCTCAGTTGTTTACTATCATATTGTACTCATGCGAAAATTGTTCTTTTCTGCATGATAAAGAAGGATCCATAACGTATATCACGCGGATATTGACTATATTCAAACCGCCGCCACTCTTCGTCACAATCTTTTCATTGAACATTTAAAATAGTCATACTTTTAGGAACGCGTAAGGTTTTGTTTTGGAAGTATCCTGAATTGAATTTTTCGGAATTTAAGTTCCCGCATATTCTATGAAATCACAAAATAATCCTAAGATTTTCATTGCTGAACTATGATTAATATAAACGTAGTAACGTGGTACGACTTGCATGGATGGTCACAAACAGACTGCAAAAACGTGGAACGAAACTATCCGGCTGGTGCTCAGTGGCCGTTATACTTGAAAATGTAATGTGTCTTCAGTAGCCGATTTTTGACATTCTACAGATTGTTTTGTTAAAAAAATAAAGAGATTTGTTTAAAAAAAAACGGCTGAGATCTAGGTGCTCAAAGTGGTCGTTCCACGTTTTTTGCGAGATTGGTACTTTACGTTACAAATATTGGCCCAGTACTTGAAGTGTTAAATAGGAAGCAATTTGGAGGTTATTTCTGGAATAAAATCAAAATCGTCTAAAATCGACTGGCTGTATCGGTGTAGTATGTGGCTTGACTATTTTCGGTACGATTCGTTCTAGTATTCAGCTTTTATTCGAATATGGTGCATAGATATTCTGGGAGGCGTCAATTATGCGATCGAGATCAGGTGTAAATCAATTAGTAAAATATTTGTTCCATTTAGATTTGCTAATCTACATTATGGTTTGGCGCCATATCATAAAACGAATAATGATTGCTCATGATTGTTGCGGCTCTCTATCAGTCCCTCGTGCCTTGTATCTGTAAATCGCTTCCCAGCATCTTGTTATAAGAGAAAAGTAAAATCCTTTAACCATCATCACCCATATCTGAATGGATATCTGCACCCCATTGTCGATGAATAAACGTGCAAATGACACAATTTAAATCCAGCGACACCTGCTTTCACGTCATCGGAACTGCTAGCTACGGTGTGTGGCGCATGAAGCTGATATTCACCGATTCACAGTTTCCTTTCCCCCGTCAACAACCGCGGCGGTGCGCGACCGAACCTACCTTCGTTCCGGTTGTCTGCGCCCATACTCACCAGCCAACAACAGCAGGACATGATTGGCTGTGGCGTTGTCACATATCGTTGGATCTCTCTCTCCACCCACGCATCGCATCGAACGCGGATGCTGGCATTGGACGTGGCAGGTCCCGAGGATTCGCTTCTTTTTGCTATGTTGTGTAGCTTAGAGGGGGAGCGTGCGATGCGCCCCCCTGCTGGTGCGGTGTGTGTTTGATCGTGGCTCCGGGCTCCGGGTGGAATTGGTTGGCAAAGGTGAATGCGGGCACAAAGACCACTTTTGCGGTAATCGGTTACAACACTCATCATTGTCAATTGCTTTCGCTGTCTGCCAGCCCCCGCGGTAAGGTCTGGCGATCAGGGTGGAAGCTGGAGAAAAGTTGCCGCTGTTGCCGGAGGTGCTGGCGGTTGACAATGAAGACCAATAGGCCAAAACTTGGATTATTTCACATAATCTATAGTATATACCTTATGTACCTTGGTGCACAAGAAAAGTAAAATATTATTTGTAAAAAAATCGTACTATTAGGAAAAAGGAAAAGTGGTCGAAACACAGAAAATCATAAGCAGTGCACGAGAGGAAATGCTGCAATATTCCGGATAATGTTCATTCTGGTAATAGGAGATGCTGGCGCTAGAGACAGGCGAGTCCGATGGGGAGGAATCCTTTTCCAATGTTTCCTATTGAAAATTGGCCAGATCGGATAATGGGATCAAAATTTATGGCCAAAATAACATTAAACACGCTGAGAAAATCTCACTTAAGTCTTTTTAGTATATATAATGCACAAGAATGGCCCAAACACCGCTTGGTGGATCAATTGAGGTATTGATATTGGAAACGACTGCTTCCATGCTGTGTATAATTATTAGCAATTTGTTTATTCAAAACTTCTGGAAATAAAACTAATATTTAAGTACATAATTAGAAATGCTTTGTTTCTAACTATTAAGCCCTTATTTAGTCAAGCAAATGTAGGGCATTTATAGATTTCTTATTGATGATAGTATTTGAAGTTTAAAAATTCTAATAAAAAAAAATCAGACTTGGCAAAATGTGCTATTTGAGGGGAACTGTCCCGTTTTCCAAACAAATAAGTACAGCACCAATTTCGTTGCTTCTTTTTGCTAACATGCGTGCTGCTGAAAAAATCACAACCATAAGAAACAAGTCAAGGAGCAGTAACCCTACTGAAATAGGGAAGGTACTGCTAATACGTCAACGAAAAATTATTTAATGTTTTGACTCCAAACTCTGAGTCTACGTCAAGTTTAATAATATAATTTCTCATAAAATGTAAACAAAGAATAAGATAATGTTTATTTAAATATTCTTCTGGAAATATTTTTGGGCGGACTTTTTTAAAACATTCATATGTAACACAGCGAAATTTCCTAATCTAAAATAGATATTAACACTATTGCTGATTGTGCATCTTAAATTGCTAATGCCTTGTGCGAATAAATGAAAGTAATTATAATAATCAAATTTTTATTTTCATCAGTGTAGTTGATTTTTTAGCTGGGGAAAGAACTGTTATAATATAACAATATTTTAATGTACGTGTGGTTTAGTACAAAGCACAACTGAACATATGGTTAGTCATATGCCATGACTCGTACCCATCCCGGGATCATGTGGATTATGAAACCAATCACTTTTCGTGGATAAGCAGACAAAATCTCTCTAATTTTATTCTTCTTCATCCATCACCGCTGCCCTCGCTGCCTCATCCATCATCGGCCTCTAGCCGTGAACTCCGAGCGAAGCGATGGGCGCATCCATAGCAACCGACACCACCGCATCCGACCATCATCAAGCACAGAACTTCAAAAAATGCGCCCACTCTTTCATACATATTTGCAGACCCACCGGCAGTTCTAACGCTGGCGACTGCATGCTGTGTAGGTAAACACAGCGAACGAACGAAATGAAAAATGCGCGAGCAAAAACACGTCAGTACGCGCTGCTGTCACCATTTATAATGACTCGCACACGGCAGGCACTGCTTCTTTTATAGACAAAGATAATCTTGCGGTGAACCCGAAGGCCCGTGACTGAGGCCCGCATTCTGATGTCCGTGTTAGGAATGCACGGGATTGGTTACATATGAAATTTTTGGTGGCTTTGCAAACATTGAAATTTTTAATAGCTTATCGTTAATAATCTTAAGTCTCAAAGAAATAGGCAAATTGCTGGAGAGTTCCGATTTGGCTAAGCTCAGGAAGCAGTGCGGAAGGAGTTTGAGCAGACGCCATTCAGCAAGGGCGGAGTCTTTCAGATTGGCTAGGAATCGGAAAGCCTACAAGAAGGCTCTACGATCTGCCGATCTGGATTTTTAAGTTGAGGAATTTCGCAAGCCAAATGGCGACTATACTAGTGAAGTAAAGACCTTCAAAGTAAGAAATGTGTTCAGAATGTGTTCGGAATGTGAATCAAAACGGTATACGCTAAAGATAGCAACGGACACTTTATCCGGCGAAGCTTTCCCATAGTGCATGTAGGGCTAATAAAACCTGTCATACTGCAGTCGTGCATAATCGTGTAGCGCTACTTTCTGCTCGTAGGAGATTCGATAGAGACGGTGAACCGACAGTAGTGCGGCCGATTCGCAATGTGTTCGTACTTTAATGTCAATAAATTTTGGTTTGTTGGTAATATCGGTGGCTTTCGAGTTGATGGGTGGGCATGGGCATATATCTAGACCAACATTTGAAAAGGGCGTAACAGCCAAAAATTATTCCTTCTGATTCTTTGTCTACATATAAAGCTATATATGTGGACGAATAATCAGAAGGAATAAATTTTGGCTGTTACGCCCTTTTCAAATGTTGGTCTAGATATATTGTCGGGTTAATCGTGTTCTGGAATGATGCATGCGTTGTTGATGGTTTGCGAAGTAATATTTTCCTACGTCGCGCTCGTCGTAAATGGCTTTGCGGTAAATGGTAAATGGTTGTATAGGACATATGTGGAAGGCACTGGGAAAAGGCGTGAAACAATAAATGGCTTGAAGCATTAGGATCCCGACGTCATCCGATAGCGAGAAGTAAGGATTCCTTCACTATCAAACTATCAAATCGATACTATCTAATTGTCTAAGTTTGGAAGATGATATTAGCATTTCCATATCAAGGATTCTTAGCTTTTAAGAGACCAAAAAATGAAGCATGCAACGATGATCTTGTATATTAAATTGCTAAATTCCCTTCTTGAATTAAATTAAACAAAAATGGTATCTTTATTTGATTGTTTTAGTCAGTGGAACGAGATCGCCCAGCAGAAAACGAGGTGACAATTGCTGCGGTGATCGAAATGCGTCTTAAGATGGTCGAGACAAGGTCGTACACCGAAATGTCAAGCAGGAAAACAAATGGCGACAAATATCAATAAATCGACCCCATAAAAATGGTATCTTAACGATTCAAGGATAGACGAATTTCGCGCCAACCCTTCTATGGGGCTGGCAGCACCATCTCAGAATCGAATGAAACTTGGTGGGCATAAAGATATGGTATTTCCAAGCCACTCTGCATACTCAGTTTTTCGCTATACGCCCTTTTGAAGTGTTGGTTCACAATTATGTAAGATTATGCTAAATTGCTTCCTAAACAAAATTTTATACGTCCAAAATGTGTCGTTGGTTGATGATAGGCTGCTGAACCTATATTCGGCGCTGTAGGCATAAAACACGCTGATAAATTTTCACTCAATATGAACATAAAAAAAGTTTTTGTTAGAAAAACTTTTTTTCCTTCAATATGTCACAGGAACATTATTCCCAGAAAAGTTAGATAATTGAAATGCCTATCTGCAGAAAAAATTTCACCGATTTCTGAGATGAGGTTTTTTTGTAATATCGATTTTAATTTTTTAAACAAATTTTTTTCAGTATAGAAATCGTTTTTTTTTATTTTCTGAATATTTTTTCCAAAAAACTTCAGGGAATCCTTATGCCCACCAAGTTTTATTCGATTCTGAGATGGTGCTGTCAACCGCTGGTCGAGTTGTGTGTGTGTGTGTGTGTGTGTGTGTGTGTGTGTGTGTGTGTGTGTGTGTGTGTGTGTGTGTGTGTGTGTGTGTGTGTGTGTGTGTGTGTGTGTGTGTGTGTGTGTGTGTGTGTGTGTGTGTGTGTGTGTGTGTGTGTGTGTGTGTGTGTGTGTGTGTGTGTGTGTGTGTGTGTGTGTGTGTGTGTGTGTGTGTGTGTGTGTGTGTGTGTGTGTGTGTGTGTGTGTGTGTGTGTGTGTGTGTGTGTGTGTGAGAAAAAAAATGGTTTGAAAAAAAAGGGTCCCGACGTCATACAATAGCGAGAAGTAAGGATTCTTACACTATCAAACAATAAAATCGATACTATCTAATTGTCTAAGTTTGGAAGATGATATTAGCATTTCCATATCAAGGATTCTTAGTTTTCTAGAAACCAAATGAAGCATGCAACGATGATCTTGTATATTAAATTGCTAAATTCCCTTCTTGAATTAAATTAAACAAAAATGGTATCTTTATTTGATTGTTTTAGTCAGTGGAACGAGATCGCCCAGCAGAAAACGAGGTGACAATTGCTGCGGTGATCGAAATGCGTCTTAAGATGGTCGAGACAAGGTCGTACACCGAAATGTCAAGCAGGAAAACAAATGGCGACAAATATCAATAAATCGACCCCATAAAATGGTATCTTAACGATTCAAGGATAGACGAATTTCGCGCCAACCCTTCTATGGGCTGGCAGCACCATCTCAGAATCGAATGAAACTTGGTGGGCATAAAGATATGGTATTTCCAAGCCACTCTGCATACTCAGTTTTTCGCTATACGCCCTTTTGAAGTGTGGGTCCACATTTATGTTAGATTATGCTAAATTGCTTCCTAAACAAATTTTTATACGTCCAAAATGTGTCGTTTGTTGATGATATGCTGCTGAACCTATATTCGGCGCTGTAGGCATAAAACACGCTGATGTTCACTCAATTTGATCATAAAAAAGTTTTTTTTCATAAAAACGTTTTTTCCCTTTAATATGTCACAGGAAGTTTATTCCCAGAAAAGTTAGATAATTGAAATGCCTATCTGCAGAAAAAATTTCACCGATTTCTGAGATGAGGTTTTTTGTAATATCTATTTTATTTTTTTAAATATTTTTTTTTCAGTGTAGAAATTGTTTTTTTTAAATATTTTTCCAAAAAACTTCAGGGAATCTTTCTGCCCACCAAGTCTCATTCGATTCTTAGATGGCTCTGTCAACCGCTGGTCGAGTTGTGTGTGTGTGTGTGTGTGTGTGTGTGTGTGTGTGTGTGTGTGTGTGTGTGTGTGTGTGTGTGTGTGTGTGTGTGTGTGTGTGTGTGTGTGTGTGTGTGTGTGTGTGTGTGTGTGTGTGTGTGTGTGTGTGTGTGTGTGTGTGTGTGTGTGTGTGTGTGTGTGTGTGTGTGTGTGTGTGTGTGTGTGTGTGTGTGTGTGTGTGTGTGTGTGTGTGTGTGTGTGTGTGTGTGTACAAACTAACCCCCACTGTCTGGCAGTGATGTTATGGAAGAAAGCTGTCTGTTTAAACAGTCAGATTTAATCCGGGAGTTAGAAAGTGCTAGCTCTACTGCAGCTCCAGTGACCCATTTCAGAGTGCCTGGTATTTCATGTCCACTCCGAGGTCACTATCACTAACAGTAAGCCCCGCATAAATACATTCAGATATCAAATGGATATATGCAATATATTTATACTTCCGGGATCAAGATTTATATCCATGATACATCATAAATATACATCGTTGAACTCAGACCGTATTTAGTAGGTCATACACTAGTTTCATATGTGACAATATTATGAATTATTAAGCAGATATATTGGAATTAGCTCACCGAATTTCCTTTTGGGGAGAGCAGAGGGATCATTCGTACTCGAGTTCGTGACGATACTTCGCTTTTAGGTAGTTTACAAGAAATTATTTGACAGCTTCTAGCTTGACGCGTACCAATTCTTGTCACTTGTCGACAGTTTGCAAGTAATCCGGATAGCGCCATTGGTAGGTTACCTATACTATACTATAGCCCTGGCTTATAAACTGATGGACAAAAGTATTCGTATGAATTAATACAGATTACTACGAAAACATGACGAATACTTAACTCTATTAGTGTACATATAAGCTTAGGATCAAGCGCCATTACTCGCCCTCTGGGACGAGAAAAAAGAAAGAAAAGCCAAACATAAGACGATAAAAATATACCGCATTTTTTTAAATATTCTTGCAGTATAATTGGCATAATTGGCGTAAAATTATAAAATATATTAAAAATAAATAAAGGTATACTTACAGCAGCTGCAAAAACGGTAAATGGCCAGAAATTTCGAATGACTCGGGCACAAACACGACACAAAAAACTCTATTATTTAATTACATCACAATATTCCAAATTTGGATTTTCTTTCTCTTGCCATAAATATTACAAAATTGAAATTATTTTTGTTTCATAGAAATAAATGTACTAACAAAAAATAGTACACTGAGAAAATTCTTCATATTGAATATATTTGTCGCACACATAAATTTTTGCAATTTGGGAACCCAAATATATGCAATTTGTGTCCACACATAAATTCAATAACTGCATATTAGAGACCACACATACATTTTATTTGATTATAGATTCTATTTGTACTTCGCGTTGAAAGTGGTTATGTGTGCCCTAATAAACATCATGAGTTAAATTAATGGATTTTTGCCAATAAAAATGTGTGGAGTTTTTGCAGTGTACGATAACTAGTAGGTGATAAACTAACTAGCTGTTAAAAAAACACAAAATAATGACTAAAAAACACGATAACTATGCATCATACTTTGCTGATTTCAAGCAGACAATAGTGCAAAATATGATATCATGATGTTTCAGTTATTCTATCCACCATTGGAAACTGCGAATGCGAATACGTCAACAATAATATCGTAATTTATAAAACAATGTTTTTCGTTATTAAAATATTGCAAGGAAAAGCTTTTCTGCATTCTTATCTGCAATAAACAATAGTACCAGTATATTGGTTTTGATTGAACATATTCTGTCTGATCCTTATGCTGCTGTTTCGAGCAAAGCTGTTCCAGGCCATTCGTCTGTGCCATCTGTCCCGCTCCATTGACACTTAGCAAAAAAATCCTTTTATGGGTTTAAAATTACTTTGGAAGTTCATAATAATGAAACCCGAGAAGAAAGAAAAAAATGGGAAAATTACAGTAGCACGGTATTATACTGCCGTGAATCGCATATTTGTCTCATATGAATAGGAAACCCAGCAAAGATGGGACAGATATGCGATTCACGGCAGTATAGGCAAGAAGAATCTTGTTTATGCTGCATTTGCTATTACACACAACGACAGTACAGTAAATATCTATTACCTGATATTTATTTGAAATTTTCGTATATAATCCCGTAAATAAAGATTCAGCACCGACCCGTCGAATCCGATAGTACACCGCCGAAAACCAACACCATCAACAGGTAATCTAAGACCCCACTGCTACGTTTTGACAGGGCAAGTTAGTTGAGCAAGTTACGAACGCGAATTTGAAGTCGAAAAAACGGAGAGTAGAAAACCTTTATCCTTCGATTAGTCAACTGAATTCAACTCGATTGATCGATTCTTGCCCACTCTTAACTTTATCCATCCACCTATCTGTAATGTTTGGCTGTGTATGTGCGCTACCAGAACCGACTAATCGACGCTTGGATCCCCGTTCGCGAAACCACACAGAAATAATAATATAATTACAGAATCATAGAATTATAAGCAATTTGTAAAAAAAGGGTTATGAAACAAGAAAAACTTACCGCCACAATCCTACTTCAGAAATACATAAAGTTTGTTACCTTCATGTTAAGGTGATACCTAATTGCGACCGTATATTCTTCCTTCCTGATTGGTTGACATTTCCGGGTTCAACATGATGCATGCTAGGAAGTTCCCACTGCACTGTATTCCAGGAAGTGCGCCAACGTCGTCGTCATCTACCACAATGTGACTACCGCAACCGATTTGTGTTTCACTTCTAGACCAACATTTGAAAAGGGCGTAACAGCCAAAATTTATTCCTTCTGATTCTTCGTCCACATATAGAGCTTTATATGTAGACGAAGAATCAGAAGGAATAAACTTTGGCTGTTACGCCCTTTTCAAATGTTGGTCTAGACTTCATCAGCTTTCACAGAGTATGGTAGGTACGCTCGAAAAAACTTTACGTTGTACACTTGGTCAGTCTCCTCAGTTTTGGAAGAGCGCGCTAGCAAATTCCACAAATTTCACATAATAAAATTAATCAGTAGAAATTTTTTTCTGACGGACGGAAAAATCACGTCCTTCCTCTAGCGTAGCTTACTTCGATCGGTTCTGTCAACCGCTGGTCGAGTTGGTGCGAAATTCGTCGATACTAATTTTACAAAAAAAATTGTAATTTTGTAATACGTCTCATTTTGAGTTGGACGCAATGCATATTATGTACATTAAAGTTAATCGGAAGCCTCCTTTCAAGAGGCTCGGAAGCCTCCTTTCAAGAGGCTCGGAAGCCTCCTTTCAAGAGGCTCGGAAGCCTCCTTTCAAGAGGCTCGGAAGCCTCCTTTCAAGAGGCTCGGGCCTCCTTTCAAGAGGCTCAGGAAGCCTCCTTTCAAGAGGCTCCAGGCCTCCTTTCAAGAGGCTCAGAAGCCTCCTTTCAAGAGGCTCAGGAAGCCTCCTTTCAAGAGGCTCGGAAGCCTCCTTTCAAGAGCTCAGAGCCTCCTTTCAAGGCTCAGAAGCCTCCTTTCAAGAGGCTCAGAAGCCTCCTTTCAAGAGGCTCAGAAGCCTCCTTTCAAGAGGCTCAGGAAGCCTCCTTTCAAGAGGCTCAGAAGCCTCCTTTCAAGAGGCTCCAGAGCCTCCTTTCAAGAGGCTCAGAAGCCTCCTTTCAAGAGCTCAGAAGCCTCCTTTCAAGAGGCTCAGAGCCTCCTTTCAAGAGGCTCAGGAAGCCTCCTTTCAAGAGGCTCAGAGCCTCCTTTCAAGAGGCTCAGAAGCCTCCTTTCAAGAGGCTCAAGCCTCCTTTCAAGAGGCTCAGAAGCCTCCTTTCAAGAGGCTCAGAAGCCTCCTTTCAAGAGGCTCAGAAGCCTCCTTTCAAGAGGCTCAGAAGCCTCCTTTCAAGAGGCTCAGAAGCCTCCTTTCAAGAGGCTCAGGCCTCCTTTCAAGAGGCTCAGAGCCTCCTTTCAAGAGGCTCAGAAGCCTCCTTTCAAGAGGCTCAGAAGCCTCCTTTCAAGAGGCTCAGAAGCCTCCTTTCAAGAGGCTCAGAAGCCTCCTTTCAAGAGGCTCAGAAGCCTCCTTTCAAGAGGCTCAGAAGCCTCCTTTCAAGAGGCTCAGAGCCTCCTTTCAAGAGGCTCAGAAGCCTCCTTTCAAGAGGCTCAGAAGCCTCCTTTCAAGAGGCTCAGAAGCCTCCTTTCAAGAGGGCTCGAAGCCTCCTTTCAAGAGGCTCAGAAGCCTCCTTTCAAGAGGCTCAAGCCTCCTTTCAAGAGAGCTCAGAAGCCTCCTTTCAAGAGGCTCAGAAGCCTCCTTTCAAGAGGCTCAGAAGCCTCCTTTCAAGAGCTCAGAAGCCTCCTTTCAAGAGGCTCAGAGCCTCCTTTCAAGAGGCTCAGAAGCCTCCTTTCAAGAGGCTCAGAAGCCTCCTTTCAAGAGGCTGGAAGCCTCCTTTCAAGAGCTCGGAAGCCTCCTTTCAAGAGGCTCGCAAGCCTCCTTTCAAGAGGCTCAGAAGCCTCCTTTCAAGAGGCTCAGAAGCCTCCTTTCAAGAGGCTCAGAAGCCTCCTTTCAAGAGGCTCAGAAGCCTCCTTTCAAGAGGCTCAGGAAGCCTCCTTTCAAGAGGCTCGGAAGCCTCCTTTCAAGAGGCTCGGAAGCCTCCTTTCAAGAGGCTCGGAAGCCTCCTTTCAAGAGGCTCGGAAGCCTCCTTTCAAGAGGCTCGGAAGCCTCCTTTCAAGAGGCTCGGAAGCCTCCTTTCAAGAGGCACGGAAGCCTGTTGTCCCGAAACCATGACTCAGAATACACCGTGAACTCGTTAGTTTTTTTTGTGGTTTAAAATTCAGTTTATTTTGTCAAATTCATGTTAGTTTTTATAATGTTGTTTCGAATTCGGTGTACAACACGCGTCGAAGTCGGACGCCGCGGCTTAACATTGGGCGGCTACAAGACGGTAGACTAGCCCAAGAATACGCGCAGCAGCTGGAAGTGGCACTTCCAACGGAAGAGCAGCTAGGCGCAGCGTCTCTTGAAGATGGCTGGAGAGATATTCGATCCGCCATTGGTAGCGCACCGCAACCGCTGCACTTGGCACGGTGCCCTCGGATCAAAGAAACGACTGATATGATAGCGAATGTGAGCAGTTAGTGGAGGAAAAGAATGCAGCATGGGCGAGATTGCTGCAACACCGCACGAGGGCGAACGATGCACGATATAAACAGGCGCGGAACAGACAAAACTCGATTTTCCGGAGGAAAAGCGCTAGCAGGAAGATCGAGACCGTGAAGAAACGGAGCAACTGTACCGCGCTAATAACACACGAAAGTTCTATGAGAAGTTAAACCGTTCACGTAAGGGCCACGTGCCACAGCCTGATATGTGTAAGGACATAAACGGGAACCTTCTTACGAACGAGCGTGAGGTGATCCAAAGGTGGCGGCAGCACTACGAAGAACACCTGAATGGCGATGTGGCAGACGAAGATGGCGGTATGGTGATGGACCTGGGAGAACGCGCGCAGGACAGAATTCTACCAGCTCCGGATCTCCAGGAAATCCAGGAGGAGATTGGCCGGATGAAGAATAACAAAGCCCCTGGGGTTGACCAACTACCAGGAGAGCTATTTAAACACGGTGGTTAGGCACTGGCTAGAGCGCTGCACTGGGTCATTCCCAAGATTTGGGAGGGGGGAGTTTTGCCGCAGGAGTGGATGGAAGGTGTCGTGTGTCCCATCTACAAAAAGGGCGATAAGCTAGATTGTAGCAACTACCGCGCAATCACATTGCTGAATGCCGCCTATAAGGTACTCTCCCAAATTTTATGCCGTCGACTAGCACCAACTGCAAGGGAGTTCGTGGGGCAGTACCAGGCGGGTTTATGGGCGAACGCTCCACCACGGACCAGGTGTTCGCCATTCGCCAAGTACTGCAGAAATGCCGCGAATACAACGTGCCCACACATCATCTATTCATCGACTTCAAAGCCGCATATGATACAATCGATCGGGACCAGCTATGGCAGCTAATGCACGAACACGGTTTTCCGGATAAACTGACACGGTTGATCAAAGCGACGATGGATCGGGTGATGTGCGTAGTTCGAGTTTCAGGGGCATTCTCGAGTCCCTTCGAAAGCCGCAGAGGGTTACGGCAAGGTGATGGTCTTTCGTGTTTGCTATTCAACATCGCTTTGAAAGGGGAATACGAAGAGCGAGGATTAACACGAGTGGTACAATTTTCAATAAGTCCGTCCAGCTATTTGGTTTCGCCGACGACATAGATATTATGGCACGTAACTTTGAGAAGATGGAGGAAGCCTACATCAGACTGAAGAGGGAAGCTAAGCGGATCGGACTAGTCATCAACACGTCGAAGACGAAGTACATGATAGGAAGAGGTTCAAGAGAAGACAATGTGAGCCACCTACCGCGAGTTTGCATCGGTGGTGACGAAATCGAGGTGGTAGAAGAATTTGTGTACTTGGGCTCACTGGTGACTGCCGAAAATGACACCAGCAGAGAAATTCGGAGACGCATAGTGGCTGGAAATCGTACGTACTTTGGACTCCGCAAGACGCTCCGATCGAATAGAGTTCGCCGCCGTACCAAACTGACAATCTACAAAACGCTAATTAGACCGGTAGTCCTCTACGGACACGAGACCTGGACGATGCTCGTGGAGGACCACCGCGCACTTGGAATTTTCGAAAGGAAAGTGCTGCGTACCATCTATGGTGGGGTGCAGATGGCGGACGGTACGTGGCTGAGGCGAATGAACCACGAATTGCATCAGCTGTTGGGAGAACCATCCATCGTTCACACCGCGAAAATCGGACGACTGCGATGGGCCGGGCACGTAGCCAGAATGTCGGACAGTAACCCGGTGAAAATGGTTCTCGACAACGATCCGACGGGCACAAGAAGGCGAGGTGCGCAGCGGGCAAGGTGGATCGATCAGGTGGAAGATGACTTGCGGACCCTCCGTAGACTGCGTGGTTGGCGACGTGTAGCCATGGACCGAGCCGAATGGAGAAGACTCTTATATACCGCACAGGCCACTTCGGCCTTAGTCTGAATAAATAAATAATAATCGAATTCAAAAATCTATAGTTAGTTCAAACTCTAAAGCGTTTACATCAATTCTTCCATTACAAAGATTAACGTTGCAGATGTAATTGATTAGAAGTTTTGGAAGTTGTACACGAGCTGTCCTTCGTATACCTGGTAAAGCGGGCTTCGCGAGGTCTTCAAACGAAAGTCGTCTCCATCCATCCGTTACTTCCGCCAGCTTCTGCTGCAGGACCGTCCATGCCGGGCCGACATGAGCACAGGAAGAAAACTTGTATTGAAGTGTTTCGGGGTTGCCACAGTGCTGTCAGTTCTCGTCAGCTGCTAATTGCATCACGTGTAGCCGTTTACGGTGCTCGGTTTTCCCGTTCACGAAAAGATAGAGTTGTGTACGTTGTGTAGATGATAGCTCTTTCATGCGTATATTGCGCCACGCGCGTGGCCAGTCAACTGCCGGACTGTTTCGTTCCACCTTTGGTAGCTCAGTTTGCAGTACGAAATGCTGGTGAATTTTATCGGCGGAGGGGTTTTGTAAGATTTGGTGAGGAATGTGGGATAAGTTTGAAAGGATTGATTTGATGTCGGGATTGTCTATTGGAGTTGCTGGGCGAGGATTTGCTTGAAGAATAAAGGATTTATAGTGGGGAATGGAATCGATCTCTGTTTTGTGTCTATTTATTGCAAGTCTCTTTGCTTTCAGGGCTGGGACTTGTAATCCTAAGCCACCGTGGTCCTTCTTCCGAACAAGGTGCATAATGGGAACGCGGGCGACTATTCCTCTCCATAGGAAAGATCCACTCGTCGATGTGATTTTTGCTGTGTGCACGCCAAGCGGAGGCAGCACCGAAGAGAGATACCACAATTTCGACGTACCGAACGTATTCAGCATGATTACCTTCTGGTGCAGTGTAAGCTTGCGCAAAGATTGTAGCCATATTTGTTGCGCAAACTTTCCCACCATCGCGTTCCAATTCATCGTTGTCATCAAGCGTATTGAGCGAAGGGAATACCCAAAATTTTGACTACATGAGTAGTTTGTAGCCACTGGGTTTCAAACATATTCCCTTCGCAAAACCCAACATTCACCTCAACTGTTTTGCGCAAATTCAGTCTCGCGCCGGCGGCAAGACCAAAACGACGGAAAACTTCGCTCATCGCCTCGATCTGCCACGGTGACATCACGATGATGGCGTCGGCGTAGGCAACGAGCAGATCATTCCCACACGCTTGCTCAAGCCTACACACCAGTGGATGGAGATAGAGCACGAACAGATGCATGGACAACTGGTCGCCTTACCGCACCGACCGTGTGATCTCAAACGATCGAGAGAGGTGCACATTGATAAGCAGCCGGGATGTGGATCGACTGGCTATGTTCAAAAGAAGAGAGATGAGTTCATCGTTGAACCCGAGCGACCGCATGGTTTCGAAAAGAAACGAGTGCCGCACCCGATCGAAGGCGTTCTCCAGATCGAAGCTGATGAGCTTACCAGCGCGACGGTGATGACGGAGACTGGCGATCCGATCTTTCAAAGCGAGAGTGGCCTGGAAGATGTTTCGCTTTGCGTTTGAGCATTTCTGTCCGTTGCTAAGGACACGGTGGGCCTGCATAACGCGTTCCATCCTGTTTTTCAGGATGCGGGACAGCAATTTCTAGACCAACATTTGAAAAGGGCGTAACAGCCAAAAATTATTCCTTCTGATTCTTTGTCTACATATATAGCTATATATGTGGACGAAGAATCAGAAGGAATAAATTTTGGCTGTTACGCCCTTTTCAAATGTTGGTCTAGATTTATAATCGCTGTTGAGCAGCGATATGGGCCGGTACGCTCGCGCTGTGTTATCGCCTCCCTTCTTCTTCACTAACACGATGACGCCTTCCACGAAGGCATGGGGGAGATTGCCGTTGAGTGCTTCATTCATAAGCATACAACTCACGGTGGATGACATCGAACATCCGGAGATAAAATTCTCGTGGGATCCCGTCGGCACCGGGGGATCGTTTGGGTGCGCTCGCCCTGATAGCAGCCAGAATTTCTGCTGTTTGTATCTCCTCCATGCACGCTTCGTTCAGTGGGTCGTCTGGTGGGATAACACGTTCGCAAGCAAATTCGTCCTCGTTATTGGCATTGCCGTCGTTTTCTGCTGCTTCTTTTGAGTACAGGCTCGAGAAAAAATCAAACAGATTTGCCTCGATCGCTTGAGGCTCGACGATGATTTCGTCTTCTCCCGTCTGTAGCTGCGAGATCGTTGTTTTCTTCCGTCGTCTTTCCCCCAGCTGGAAGATCGACATTGGCTCACCGGCCACGTGCGTCTCGTTGATGCGCATAAACATGTGGGAGAAATTACGCTGCAGTGCCAACATTTCCCCTTTCAGCCGGTTGATGGTGGTGATCATTTGTGGCTGCTGATAATAGCCGTCGTACGCTAGCCGTAGTTGCGCATAGAGGTGCTGATGCGTATCGTGGAATTCCTCGTAGACGGCACGAGATTTCCACTTTTTCCAGATTTTATTTTTGGCTTAGCGTACGACAGCCACCATTACATACACGACGCGTAGTTTCTGCGCTGACGAACCCAATATTGCCACTTATACTGAAACTCGGCAACGTTTTCTTCGGTTAGAAGATGTGGTCGAAGGGCTCTTAAACCGCGCCCGGGCTCATGTCCCAGTGGGGGAATACAAAGTCTGAGCGTTAGCGCCTTGTGATCCGTGAAACAGCAGACGTGCGTGTAGGCCGACTGCAGTTTGTCGCGAAGACCACGGCTGACATAGATCCGAACGAGTCGAAATCGCACGTTTCGACAGACATATGTAAAAGCCGGCATCACGTGGACACAACTTCTCCCATACATCATGTAGCTGCAGCTGCTGTAAAGCTGTTTTGAGGGACAGACTGGTTTTCGGGCTGCACGAATCGCACGCACGCAGCACGCAATTGAAATCGCCAGCTACGATGACGTTCTCGGTGTGGTGGCGGAGATAATAGGCAAGCGTGCCATTGAAGAACTCCTCTCTAGCAGCGCGCTGAGCAGTGCCGGAGGGAGCGTATACGTTGCAGATCGTCGTGTCGTGCACTCGCAGCGCGATTAGTCGGCTGTCCAGGCTCTTCTCCACGTGAGTAAAATGGATGTGCTCCTTTACCGCTACAGCTGTGCCTCTCCTCGTGTGGTCCACATTCGCGAAAACGACAAAGCCAGGCAACGAAAGCTGTTCGTTCTCGACTTCCTGCAGACACACGATATCGAGATTTTGGCTGCTTATGAAGGTCCGGAGTGCGTTCAGTTGTGTTGGGTTCGTGATCGTGCCGATGTTGATGGATGCAAGATTGTATGACGTGAGAGCCATTTATGGAAGGAAGTCCACATGCTGTTCGTCGTTACCGTCGTGGCATCACTGTTTCTTGCCGGGCGGGCGCCCTCGGCTTCGGCTATTACTCGTCGATGTGGACGATTCGTCCGTATCGTTGCCGGCGGTTCGATCTTTCGATCGCATTGCGTTTGCTGGCTTTTTAAATATGTCCACCAAGAGCACTTCAGCAGTCTGTGGTTGTGTGCGCAATGACCACGATAAGTTGCGCGCGGTTTGTGCTCTACACATCCATCTTCCATGGTGATGTGAAGCTTGTACTTTTTCCCCGCGTGCTCCACTCCATGCTTCTCATCATGTTCTTGCACTATTCGTTGCGCGAGCGCCGCACTGTAGTCTCGACACATCTTCTTTGTTAAGAAAATTATTTTGAGCTTTTTAGTGGAATGTCTTCACTTGTCATAAGACGAGTTTGTACAATACCATTGAATTCCACCACTTAATTGTATCTTGACAGATACGTATTTCGACCTCAACAGTAAGGCCGTCTTCAGTGTCTCGTACTTAAAGTCGTAAAGTCGAGTCAAGTACGAGACACTGAAGACGGCCTTACTGTTGAGGTCGAAATACGTATGTCAAGATATAATCAAGTGGTGGAATTCAATGGGATTGTACAAACTCGTCTTATGACAAGTGACTTCTTCTTTCTTTAGGCCGAGTACCGTACGGCAAAAGCCGTGAACCTTCTCGAATGACGGCTTCTCTGGGAAACTCGCGACGCGGCACGGACGGAATCGAACTTTAACCACTGTAATCGATCACTTGACTTTCCAAGAGCGCAATCGGAAACACGTCTGCACGTCTCAGAAGCTGAGCGATAACTGTACACAAGTTCATGAACCCTTTTTGTGCGTGTGTAATGCACTTATTCATTTAATTGGAAACTGGTAACACGCGAAAAACGTGTCCTACATATCGTTGAACGCCAAGATTTTGAATTGCATATGCGGTATAGAAAATATGTTTAGAGCTTGTTCAGTTGAATGTCGCTACTTGTCATCATTCCACGGCATAGTAATTTTATCACTTCATATTTTGACATCGATGAAAAAATAATGTGACAACTAAAAAAACACCTTCACGAATGAATCTTGCTTGAACCAAAAATACCGAATGCATTTGGAGCTTATACGATTACATAGGGTGATCTGATTTTACCGAATTTCGCTGATCAAATCACACCACTTGTAGAGTCGAATACAAATTTTGTACCATCAAGGACAAGCAAATTATTAAAGAAAAATAAGTCTCATAGTCTCAAATATCATTTATTTCGCAAAAACCGGACCACCCGAATTTACCCAGAATGTTACGCTCTCATGATATCATTCGTTTAATTTGACTGAGATATCATCTGGCAGTGCAGCGCAGCAGCTCCAGAACGAGGCCCGACAAGAAAAGCAGCGAGAGAATACCCCAAAGAGAGCAGCATTCCTAAGTGCACTTGGCGTCGTCTATGTTCTTCCTCGCCTCGGTTTTGTATGATGCTGCTACTGCTGCTGCTGCTGTTGCAGTCAGTAACAAAATAATTATATTTTCTAGAGTATTTATATATCATTATTTGGGAATGTTTAATGAATTTAAATGGCACTGAGCTTGGAACCAAACGGAGCATTCTGCAGAGAAGACAGCTTCCCGTACCTGCACGTAAGTAAGACAGCGAGTTTTGTGCAGTTTTCGAGTGTAGAGAAGTGTTTGCTTTCCGAAGAAGTAGGTCCTTATTCCAGACAAAGGGGTAAAAGCTGTTTGTTTCTGCGGGAAGACATTTCTTCTGTGCGATTGTACAGCTTACAACACCATTACTAATATGATTCCGCTTGGGGAACGAGTGCTATGCTTGCGCTGTAAGAGCGTGGGACATAATAAAAGTTTCCCCCCATTCACCTTGCGGCGAAACACAAACCCACTTGAGACGGGTGGAATTATTCCGGCAAAATGATTTCGCTTTCACAATGTTTGCCTTCTCATTACGCACTTTTGCACAGGACCACGCATTCTGGGGCACACCGAGGCTCGTATTATTGTGCGGAGCAGAATAGGCATGTGACCATCATCTAGCCAACTCGTTCCACCGTGCTCCGGCGCCCAGGGATGTTGCTGAAGGTAGTTATTCCAAGCATTTCGCTCGAAAAACATAATCAAATTTACCGATTCAGCCTGTGGCGGCGTCCGTTGGGTAAACTTTCTTTATTCACGTTCGTCTGAGGCTTGTCCAGGAAAGTAATAAACATTCCAAGAAAGCTAACTTGATCCGCTTGGAATTCAGCTGGTGTTCTATTTGAACAGATGAACCACTCGAGATATGAAACTTACTGCGAAGTTTAAGTATTTTATTCATAAGCATGCCACCTCGACTCAATCGACGGAAAATTAGGCAGTTCTGGTGCAAATTTAAACAATTTAAAAGCGGACTAATAGTAATCCGTCACATGACAAGTGGAGGCATTCCATTTCAGAAGTTCTTAAGCTATCAGAGCCACAACAAATATAATCGAATTGACGTGTTCGAATTGTGTTGTATATTATTTCTGAGTGAAGTTGACGCATTCTACAATGACATTGAAGATAATGTAATTTTCGAAATAAAATAGATGTACTTTTATAATAAAATTAGAGGCTTTAGATGGCTGGTTGGTCACGACGAGAAGAACGATTACAAAAAGAGTGAAGGACGGCTTAAAGCAGTACTCGACTATAGAAACCCTTACCCCACGCGAAGGTATTGGAGGCCAAACATCTTCCTATTGCCAATGATAAGGGATCAGTTTTCACGTTTTGGAAGATTGGCAAAACGCAGGACGTTTGATTTATATAAAGAGATATAAATCAAACGTCCTGCGTTTTGCCAATCTTCCAAAATGTTAAAACTGATCCCTTATCATTGGCAATAGGAAGATGTTTGGCCTTTCGTATCTAATTCTACCATGAAAATTTACATCTAAGTTGTAAAAATGACATCAGAGCGTCCATATCATAATAAAAAAAATCGTTTGTCGATTTTTGAGGCTTGACTTGTCATTTCCATTAGCAGCCTCAAGCACTTTTACCCTTTCTACTGAGCAAATGCTCCTACATATAAGCCCACTTCAAAAATATACAAAAAAGTCTCATCGTTTCCATTCCATTTCTTGCTTCCAGTAAATCGATTACGTACATAGACAGCACAACATAGAGAAATAGACGTCTCGCTCAACACATGTACCATCGTTCACCTTGTTAATTAAATTATTTGTAGGTAATCGATTGGCCACTGATGGCGCTTCCATCTTATATGCTTTAGTATTTGGTGATAATGTTTTCGTGGCGATGATTTTGATTGCATTTTGTTCTGAACAAGATGTCTGTTTCTCTGTGGGAAACAACTTCTTCGCAGTATCCCAACTCAAGGAACAAAGAAAAATAAGATATGAAAAGAGAACAACGCTTCAACGCATCATCGACTGTACTTCTTAAACTATTCCAATTGAATGCGAATCCGTCAATAACAAGCAACGCAGTAGCAGTGGTCGGTTTCTAAACTCTTTTCTGCCCTTAAATCATGATTGCGCTTGAACAAAATAAAAACGGAAAGATAAACCTCACCGGAGATTACCAGTTACGAATCGTGTTCAACTTTTTCGGACGTCATCTCCATCATTGTGCCGCAGTGGAAGTGTATGAGATGCAACCATGTGATGTAGCAACTCGACAGCAACTTTCAAAAACCTTGTAAAGTTCCTTGGGAAATCTGCTACCTGTTTGCCCGTCGTCGAAAGGAGTAGGGCCTCCCCGTATGCTTATGCATTTTTCGAATGGAGACGCAACGGGTTATGGGAAGCTTGGTCTATTATTCCGGATGGGGCATGGCAGATGGATGCGAGCGCAAATCGGGATCGAAAACTTGTTCCTCGAACTCGGCACGGAAAATGTGCTTCCTGGAACTTTAGCTCTTCTTTGTGGAATTCCGAAGAAAACCGACGAGTTCGAAGTCAGTACAATATAAGCAACAGAGGCGAAGTTTCGTTCCGCGAACGGGTAGAACAAAGGTGCCGAGTGCAGATGAGGGAATGAGCTGAACTTGAGCCAGGAGTTTAGTTGCTTACCTCATATCGGCAACGGTTTCGTACAATGCAGGCACAAGAGTTTTTACTTTTTTTAGGCGTAAATAAACCTGTTTTTTTTATTTTTAAACTCAAAAACTTCCATTTAAGTTAGTTGATATTTTACTAGTCGACATAAATTACCAGAACACATTCAATTGGTTAGAAAATTATTCTAATATTTTGTTGTGAGATGTCCTCCCTTGTCTTAGAACGAGTTAGTACTGGCGACTAGCTATAATCAAGTGGTTGAATGAAATGGGATAGTACTGACTCGTACTTTTATAGCAGCGGCATGTAGAATAGTCCTCAGTCGATGATCGACAGCCAGTGATTCGTCCGAACCGTCTGGACAACCTGGCATTTTTTTTCTTTTACAGTCGACAGTCGATCATCAACCGTAATGGAACGTACACACGGTCAAGCAGTTGGACCAACATTGACTCCACCTCTCGTTTATGCAATCATCCATCAAGTTTTATGGAACGTACACACACACGGTCAAGATTTTTGACCAACATTGACTCCACCTCTCGTTTATTCATATATCCATCAAGAACCTACAGCGGCACGAACAATCAATTTATGCGACCAACAATATCACACTCGAACGACCGAAGCGCCGACTTGAACACCAACCATCAACAAATATTTGGGAGTTTGTGCAACTTCATTACAAATGTTCAAACATGTTCGACGAACCTTGGCTTCACCCCCGACAACTCAAACCAAAATCAAACCGTTTTATTTTTTTCCAACCCAGCCGCCAACTGTCAAATGGTGGTTCGAACAACTTCACACACGTTCAAACAAAGCAGCAACCAAAGCGTTTTCTTGGGGGCGGAGTCAATGTTCGTCAAACTGCTTGACTGGTGTGTACGCCGCATAAAACAGTGTTCAAAACATTAAAATTTGGCCAGAATTGTTAAGGCTGGTTGAAACTTCTGCATTTATAAAACGTTGGTTTCGTCGACCTTTGTAAAATCCGAATAAAATGATATGTTATTATCGGGGAAGAGTCGTTTGGCCGAATACCGTTCGGCCAAATGCCATTTTGCTGAAAGTTGTTTGGCCGAGAATACCATTTGGTTGAACAGACCATTAGGATAAAAGGGTCATTTGGCCGAAAGGTTAATTTTGCCGAAAAGGTCTTTTTGCCTGAAGGGTCATTTGGCTGAAAGCATCATTCAGCCGTATTGACATTTGGCCGAATAGGTCATTTGTAAAGTAAGAAATAGGGTGTGAAAAGTGAGACGTCTCACTTCTCACCACTTATTTCCCACTTCTGTGAGTAGTGCGATGCGAAGTGAGAAGTGAGACGTTTCATTTTTCACCACTCATTTTTCACAGTGAGGAGTGAGAAATTAAGAGTGAGAAGTCAAATTGGAATTTTCGGTTGAACAATCCTCAGTAATGATATGGAAATGCTAATATCATCTTCCAAACTTAGACGTACATGTTCATGATAGAATTAGAAGCGAAAGTATAGAATTGATAGTTCCGTTAGGATACGGCAGGCATGAAGAATGTTTTTATAGAAGTCGATTTGAAAGCGAGCGGAGGGCAATATTTGTGATGGCACATATCACACGACCTTCCTTCTGCCAACCTCCCGTATGAAAGGGGAGGGGAGAATATCAGTGTGGAATCTGATATATCTCCACTGGCAAAAGGAAGGTGAAGGCGGGACAGTACTCGTCGATAGAAAATCCTTCCGCACGCGATGGCATATGGGCAAGTCAAACCTATCTATCATGAACATGTACGTCTAAGTTAGGAAGATGATATTAGCATTTCCATATCACACACACAAAATCATTAATTTAGAATCCTCAGGACTTTTCTAATCTTTCGTTTATTCTGGAGGCTCAATTGTCGTGAAGCGTTGTGGAGCCGAGATCATGTTTAATAGTATACATACTACATATATAAACATAGTGTTAGTTTTGGAACTGGAAGACTCGCCGTATGGTCTAGATTAGGGAATACTACAATATCTGGAGTCGGTTTTTACGCGGGAGATATGTTTCGCTTAAATCAATACCGCGTAAATCACGAAAACCGCGTAAAAAACGACATTTAATCGAAAATCGTTTTTCGCTATTTTCACGCGTAGCCAAAGGTTTATCGACTTGTTTCAAATATGGTGCACGCTGCTTGTGGTACAAAGAATAGAATGTGTACGAAGAATAACTTCTTGGCCATCCAAGAAATTCCTGGTCCTGGTCTTTTTGATCTACACGCGTAACCAAAGGTCTGTCGCTTTGTTTCAAATACGGTGCATCCTCCGTATTGTAGACAGAATATAATGCCTACACAGCATAGTTTCTTGGCTACCCAAGAAATTCCTGCAGCAAGGTATTTCGATCTACACGTGTAACCAAAAGTCTGTCGATCTTTTTCAAATATATTGCGTGCTCCTTGTGGTACATGCAGGGACGGGAATGGTTGACATTTATTTTTACCATTCATTCTTCCAGGCAATAACAGAAAAACATAACCGATTTTGGTGGGAAATATTCATTTAATTACTCCTTGCAGAGGTAAGAACGAATAAATAAGTACCTATGGGTAGCACACCGTCTGGGCTTTGCGCCACATGTAATTAAACTCGATTCTGTGATGTTTGCGCTGCGCACGAGCAGAAACAAAACAGCTCATGCAAAAGCTGACCGCACGTCGGCACGACTCTAACGTAGCAGAAAACAAAAAGTTTGCCTCACCGGCAAAAAAATGTCACGATGCGGCGAACATTTTTCTGGAAAACTGTTTCGGTTTGTTTTGTGCATGAAATTTGACTGGATAAAATGTAAATATTCGCATAATCAGAGTGTTTTAATGTACATTTCCCAACACTGGGTACATGTAATAAATTCCGAGATGCGAGTATAAAACGACCCAAGTTAGGGACAGTGCACAGTGGTTCATATTCAACTGTGTTACTTGCATGGCTTATTCTTGTTTTCCTCTCCGAAGGGACACGGAGGTCCACCCATGACGTGCATACTTACTGTTTTGCTGGCGCAGGTTGACACTTTGGCACCCTACCGCATTCCTGCGCCTTATGCTCTTCCTAACCACAATGACGACGCAGGTTGCTACGGTCTGGGCCCCTACAGTCGTAGGTCTTATGTCCCGACTCTAAGCACCAATAGTACGTGTCCACTGAACGTGGCTGAAGTTTGCTTATTTGGCATACTGACCAGTCGATTTCAACATCCCTAGCTCCATGACCTAGGGTAGGCTAGCTACATGCCAAAGGGACGACCTTGGTACCGCATTGCTCTTTAACGGCAGAAACGACATCGTCCGCGTTCGTGACCTTGTCCAGTTGCTTGCACTGGAAAGTCCCTTTCGTTACCAACGACCTCACCTCGGCGCTGTCTCCCAAGATGTCTTATGCCAGCCGTCCCGCTAGCTTGCGCTCCACGTTTCAGCACCAAGATCATTTCACCGGTCTTGGTGCGTCTGACGCTTCGCGTGTTCTGTCCCAGCGCAGAAAGCTTTTCGGTCACCCCCATCGACGTCGGTGTACTTATCCTTATCAGTTTTCACCAACATGGCCTCCACTTTGTCCTAAACTTTCTTTGTGTGTCGCGACGCGCTCGACTTCCGCTTTGAGCTACTGACCAGATGCGTCTGGTTGGTGCCTTTCGCTTTTTTGGGCCGAGAAGTCGCCTTCTCGGATCTACGCCCTTCGGACTCCACTACACCCTCATCTGCTCCGTCAAGACGACGTTTGGCCTTTATGGTCGCCTACTGTTTGGTTTTGCTCTGAGCACCTTCGTCGGTTTGCTGTCTGAGCCGTTTTTGGTTAGGCGCAGTTGCAGTCAGTCGTTGGTCGTCAGGGCAAAATCAACCGTCTCTTGGGCCAAAGTCGCTCTTCCAAGGAAGGAGAAGACCTTGGTTGTGGCACCTTTGTCGGCCTTCTCGATTTTCCCGGGTGACTGATAAAAGCCTTTTGTTCTTGTCTTACGACTCGAACAGCATGACGGTGCAATAGCAGATGTTTCAGTTCCTTACTAATGTTCAATAATGCTATCGAGTTGCTCGAATAAACGAGCTTAGGCGAAGTCGAGTGTAGCCAAACGAACTCTCAATTAGTATAGCCAAACGAGTATGACGTCACGATTGCAATCTAAGCAATGGAATGTGTGACGTCAAATTCGCGTGGTACACTTCTCCCTTCTCACTTCTCACATCTTTATCTCATTTTTCACTTCTTTCATCTCACTTCTCACTATTCACTTCTCGCCTCTCACTTCTCAACTCTTTGTTTCTCACTTCTCACATCACACACCTCACTTCTTCCTTCTAACTTCTCTCTTTTTGCACATCTCACATGTTGCTTTTTATTTCTCACTCCTCACTCCTCACACACTCCTCATATCTTATATCTCACATCTTGTTTTGAATGTCTCACTTCTCAATCTCACTTCTCATTTGTCGCTTTTCACTTCTCGGCTCTCACTTATCACTTCTCGTTTCTCATTTCTCGCTTCTCACATCTTACATCTCACTTCTCGTATCGACTTTCTCACTTCTCACTTGTAGCTTCTCATTTCTTGGCTCTCACTTATCATTTCTCGTTTCTCACTTCTCACTTTTCAGATCTCACATTTTCATCACATTTCTCACTCACTATTAACTTCTTGCCTCTCACTTCTCACTTCTCAGTTCTCATTTCATAGTCCCCACTTCTCCGTTTTAACTTCACCCTTCTTGCCTTCACTTTCCACATCTTACTGCTTTTCATTTCTCGCTCCTTACTTCTCACGTTTCACTTTTCTCCATTCACTTCATGCTTCGTACTACTAACTTCTCGCTTCTCATATCTTACACGCAGAGAAAAATATTGTAGAAACAACAATATTCCGGTTTGAATTCAACAATAATTATTGTTAACTCAGGGCTAATAATATTTACTTTTTGAATCAATCCAGAATATTGTTGTTTCTACAGCGGGCTTGGTAGTCATATGGCTACTGCTTCTGCCTCATACGCAGGAGGTCGTGGGTTCAACCCCAGGTCCGTTCCATTCTCCTACTTTGTATCTTTCTCTTTATTTCTCATGTTCTAGCAATCGCTAGAACTGGAAATGGACTTCCATACCGTTTCCATTACTATTCCTATACCTTCAACTTGAGTATTCTAACAGTAATCTGCTAGAATTGGAAATGAACTACAGAGCTCGTTTCCTACATCCAATTAAAAATTCCATCAGTTACCTTCTCCTATCTATCACATTGGCAGCTCGTTAACCAAGACGGACCTCTGCCTCTCGAACCTAACCCAGAAATTCCAACAAATTCCGCATGAACTCGTGGCAAGTGCAGAGGTATATTCGGCTTGCAGTGGGCGAGTGATTGCATCATCATTTCCTTCCCTTCCCTACATTGACTTGCATTCTGACGTGGCAGGCGCCAGTATGACCTAACAAATGAGATCACCAGTACTTGTACATTGAAGATGTGTGCTAGTCCCAAGCAAACATCTGTTGGTTCCCTGTGCAAGAACAGCTGATCTGGTCATAATGGAGTAGCAACTACGAGCAGTCAATCAAGCTCAAGCTCAAGCTCAATCCAGAATATTGTTGTTTCTACAATCAAAGTTTTTCACGATTTTAGTACCCTTATTGTTAATTCAACAATATTATTGTTGAAACAATCGTCACTGTATTATTGTTTCTATAATGCATGTACAATTGATTTAAAAATATTATATTATTGAAATTATAATATGTACTGCATTCAAATCGTATTGCTATTTTTCTTAACCTTTCAATAAAACTAGCAAAAGAATGGGTTGAACGTTTTATTTTCATGATGTTTATTAATGTTTATGAACACATGTGGAATACAAATAAAATTCAACTGCTAATGATTTTGACACGGGGGTATGGATTACCGGGAGCCGGAAGAGACGGAACCGTTCTGATGCGCTTTGGTTCGGCGTCCTTCGAAACTTATGCATGTTTCCGAACCGCGTTGATTTTATGAATCCTGATGTAAAAATGGATTAGAGGGTTTCTTACCCCATTCCCGGCCTAACATGCGTACGACTGCATTATTTAATTGATATTTATGACAGGAAGCAACTTTTTCTGAAATTTGTAGGCTGTATAATACTGCATTGGGGTTCACTTCTGCTTGAAAAATAG
The DNA here is from genome assembly GCF_024139115.2 of Armigeres subalbatus. Taxonomy (NCBI): domain Eukaryota; kingdom Metazoa; phylum Arthropoda; class Insecta; order Diptera; family Culicidae; genus Armigeres; species Armigeres subalbatus. Next base: position 75,602,304 of record NC_085141.1, on the reverse strand, counting down.
CTATTCGTGCTAAATATCTTTAAAAGAAGCTTTTATTTGATTTAAATTAACGAGGTGCAGCACTCATTTTAGTCATAGCGATTCCCAATCCGGCATACGAAAAACCAGTTCCCGGCCTAAGCAAAATTTCACTCAATATCTCAACATTTTACTCTCATTCTCTCTCAGGACGGTAGAAAATGCGATGTAAACAAAAATATGCACGTTCCACGACAACAAGATGCCAGATGGTATTATTTATAATCATTTTTATTTGGTTGAGAAGATATATAAACTCATCCAAATTTCTTTCAAATACTTTAAAACAATATTTATTTCACCTGTTAAAATCGAGAGAACTATAAATAACATGATAACGTCAACATATTAGACAATTTTCCTATTAACGGTGAAGGATCATTTTTATAATCCTGGCCTTTTGGCAGCACGGTGCGGCTAGAAGTTCTTGGGCCGAGGTGAATTTTTGTTCGGTTTGTGAATACATTTCAAAATGTATTCTAGTATGTTTAAATAAGTTCTAGTGAAACGAACAAATAAGAACAATTGAAGTGCGGGTGTTTAGAATTATGGTGTGGTGATTAACAGCTTCATGCAATGGTTGCAATGGCTATATATTAAAAACGTTGAGTAAATCAATAAAATCTTCTAACATACCTTTTGTTAGTGGAATAATTTAGCGACGGATCGAACTTTTTCCTCCATACACAACTTTTATACTTCCACTCGCGGAGAAAACATTTCGGTATATATTTTTTGAAGTACACATAAAAAAACACACGCTAATATGTAAACAGTCACATTCAAAACAATACAAAATATTGTTGAATTAACAATAATATTGTAGATTCAATCTGAAATCACTGTAATTCCAACAATCAAACATTTTGATTCAACAATACATTGATTATTGAAATCAACAATACATATTTTTAGTTTAATCGCTCGAAAATATGCTGCGTGTATATCTCACTTCTTATATCGAATTTCTCACTTCTTACTTCTAAATCTCACTTCTCACAAATCTATATCTCAAATCTCACTTCTCACAAAGCTTCTCATTTCTCGGCTCTCACTTATAACTTCTTGTTTCTCACTTCTCACATCTCACATCTTTATCTCATTTCTCACTTCTCACTATTCACGTAGCGTCTCTAACTTCTCTCTCACTTCTCACTTCCCAGTTCTCACCTCACACTTCTCGCTTCTTACTTCTCACTTATTTTTGCTCATTTATACCTTCTGACTTCTCCCTTCTTATTTCTCACTTCTTACATCTCACATCTCACATATTACTTCTCACTTCTGACCCCTCACATTTCCCTTCTCACTTCTCAATATTTACTTCTCACTTTTCAAAAATCACTTTCCACTGCTCACCATTTACTCCTCACTACTCTCATATCATTCCTTACTTCACACTTCCCAAATCTCACACCTCACTTCTCGCAACCAACCTTCTCACTTCTCATTTCTCTCTTACTATTTCTCACTTTTCACAGGTAACTTCACCCATCTTACTTCTCATTCTTCTTTTTTTACTTCTCCCTTCTCGCTTCTCATTTCTCGCTTCTCGTTTCACACCTCTCGTTTCTCACTTCTCAGTTCTCTATTCTCACTATTCACTTCTTACTCCTTACTTCTCACTTTACACTAATTATTTCACACTTCTCATTTTTCACTTCGTACTTCTTTCTTCTCTCTTCTCGCTTTGAGAACCGCTTGTGAGCTTAAGTGAGCTTCTCAAACTTAAATCTCACTTATCGTATCTAACTTCCCTTTTGTTACTACTCACTTCTCAATCTCATTTCTCACTTTTCGCTTCTCACTTCTTCCTTCTCACTGCTCATCCGGCCTAAAGGCTATGGCCAAATGACCTTCGGGACTGACGGCTTTCGCTCTAATGACCCTGCACCCTTGAAAAAGACTAGAAATTTTTTTTCGTAAAATCCGGAATCCGCGTATAAAAACGACTTTTGCGAAAATCGATCAAAAATCAACTTTTTACGATTTTTACGTAATTTCAAGACTTTTTGGAAAAATCGCGAAAAACATATTTTTATGAAAATCCCAAGAACCGTGGAAAAACCTCGTAAATCACAAAAACGCGTAAAAAAGTCACGTAAAAAGCGACCCGCGTAAAAAACGCGTAAAAAGCTACCCCAGTGTAGTAGTGTAGTAGAGGAATTTAAGTAATTTAGGGTGCTTAAGTAATTACGGTGGTGATGTTCACATAGTTGACATTCTTGACGATGTTTTACACCTGTAACGGGACAAACAAACATTTTTTGGGAGACAACAATGAGAGGAAAACATACGAAAGGGATTTTAAAATGGGCAGGCGACTACAGTCTTACATCAGCAACGTTCAATCCTCCGTACTGTGGACAGACATATTTTTCGAAGAATATTTGTGTTGGCCTCAATATACCTAGCTACGCCAGTGCTTCCGAAGCTTCCTATGAACACGACAATAAATGAATTGGGGGATGTCTAATTCGTCATAAGATCATTTTACCAATAAGTACATTATTACCTGGTCCGGTTTCGTTTGCAGTTTCGTGAATGAATAAATTATCATAAAATATTGGTTTCATAGATTTTCATTCCGGCGACGGGTATTCGAGAAGTTATTGCCATCACCCCAAAACAGAAGAAAGAAAAACTCAAATTTTCCAATAATACTGTTGCTGTTTGCTTTGCTGTGCACGCGTCCCTACTACAAGTGGTTTCATTGATTTATTGGAAGAAGCAAGCAAGTTCTATTCGGAGAATCCAACGTGCTCATATGCAAATAAAATTGATCTTTTTTTCGCTGGTTATTGGAATGTCCTTCCAGCAGCCGTTGCACATTTGATATCAAGTTCACAGGAAAAGACCATTTTCTTGGAGATATCTACAATTATTTACACAGAATTTACATCCGAATGCAATATTTTCATCAATCTTTTTTTCTTTCTTCCTACCATCATTTAATAACGACATCGGCAAGCGTGGGAGTGGAACTTGCAATCGAAATAAAAAAAGCTTTCGAGCGATATGGCAAATATGTAAAATATGCAACGGCAGTAATAAAACTTCGTGCAACTTTGAAACTCATTTTGCACTTTTATCGAGAGTTTGTGGATTCCATGTAGGATGATGCGGAGAGGGTTTCACGAAATGGAGAACAGATGCAGATGAATTATATTGGATAGGTCGCTTGAAATGTAGGATTTCAATATTTAATTATGTGCATGTGCAATAGATGATAAACACAGATGGTACTCATACTGATTTACATTGGTCCGGACTGAAAGTAGATAATATATTTACATACCTAAATAAAAAGCAATTGTTATGGTTCTGGGGCCCTCCTTAGCCATGCGGTAAGATGTGACTGAAAGCCGAAAATCCTGATTTGAGATGAAGAACCATAACACTTCTTCTTCATTGGCATTACATCCCCCACCGGGACATAAAGGCTCTCCCAGACCTAAGCGATTTTATCGCCGCGACGGCGACAAGTAGTCGCCGCGGATTCTATCGTTGGGTCGCTGCAGGCAATGTTCCATTTACGCTTCCATACCAACGGCGATAGAATCGCAGTCGCCAAACGATAGAATCGCGTCGCGGTTGTCGCGTCGCGTGTGTTTGGGGGAACCTTAATGTTCATTAAGCACTACCACAGCTATTAACTACGAGGTTTCTAAGCCAAGTTACAATTTCTACATTAGTATATCATGAGACTAACACGTTGATACTTTTATGCCCATGGAAATAGAGACAATTTCCAATCCAAAAATTGCCTAGACCGGCACCAGGAATCGAACCCAGCCACCCTCAGCATGGTTTTGCTTTGCGGCCGCGCATCTTTCCGCTAGGTTAAGGAGGACCTAAACTAATTAATCAAATTCTGATGTTTGAACAACTTCACATTTTTTTAATTCATTAGATCTGTCCCAAAATTTAATACGCTTTCCGCTCTTCCAACTTAATTCAAAGTGATTGATGAATTGTAGTTCAGCTCAAAGTTGCTCATTATTTGATAGGGCTTGAATGAAAACCCTTTCAGGACGATTTTTTTTACGTAGATTCAACGTACTAATTTGTTTTTTTTTTTTCACTGGATCCTGCTAAAACTAGCAAAGAACAATTTGAAAGATCTCGCGGAAAAGTGGATACATGTTCGTTTTGGGTTTCTGCGGGTCGAAACGATAGAAACTTCTCAAGTGTTACGACTGTTCGTGTTCATCCATACTAAACACGCATTCCCACAATCGTAATTTCCCCCATAAAATACCACTCAGATGGTTTAATTCGACTTGTTATGTAAACTCCGCTTGTGCATCAACAAGCAATGATTTCCTTCCACGGTAAACATACCTCTTATGCGCAGATTGTAAAAACATCCTTCAACTAACAACATTGTAGCACTACACATCCACTCAGTTTATCTAAGTACTTATGCACTTCTGTTGAGCTGAGTCGATATTACATATCGAGACTGTAAAATCATATTATGTTCTGGAAATGGTCACAATGCCTATCACGAGATCGGATAGGGGAGCCGCACCATTTGTAATTCTTCGTGCTAATATCCACTTAAGAAACTTCTTTCGTTTCTACGACTCCTTCGATTCTCATTGTTGTGATGCTATTTTCCATTTTTTTTCTTTGATTAGATGGATATGAATGCGCTTGAATGAAGAACTGAAACAGTTACCCTGTAATATATGTACATACTTACAATGATTCAACAAACAGATGTAAAACGGATAAAATGCTAATAATAGGGTGAACATGAAATGAAACCTTTTCAACAGTAACAACAGATCCAAATCATGATTAAAGTAAAATAAAGGTTTTCCTTGAAGTAAAAAAAATGTTTTGGAGCAGTTCTATAGCCTTTCCGTATACTTAGTATACGTGAAAGGCAAACATGTTTGACATTTCAAAATTTATTCAAGAAATATTCACCCAATCATGCTATAGTATACTATAGTGACGGAAGAAAACGATGGTACACCCAACGAGCTCATAAATAAATATTGCAGAAAAAGTTTGCAAAATTGTAAGGTCTTACACAATATTTATATGAAAATCTATCATTTTCGCATATTATTGTTAGAAAATCACCGGTTGGGTGTACATACGTGGATGACAAATAAGAACGTCATATCGTCATTTATCGTTCGAAATAAATTAATTTCGAAATTCCACCCTAACGCCTATTACAACTGGTGCAGATGTCAAGTGCCGGGATCACACAACTGTTTGCACGTTGAGTGCTGCACGCTCGATGCACAACGTTTTTCTTCCGGAAGACTGCCGGATAGTGTTTTATGTTTTGATTCCAGTTTTAGCCGAACTAGCGGAAGCCAAACAAACTACGAGGAAGTTGCTTAAGAAAAGAGCTGTTGTAGGTTGTAGGAGAAACCTGCTTCGGTACTTATTGGTGTTTGCTGCGGACTGGCAATTTAATTGCGTTTTGTTTTTATTTGGTTCCCTAGTGAGATATTTCGAAGTATACACTTATTTGGCTCTAAGGTTCATTTATTTAGTTTACATCTACACAGATAACACTGAATCAACAATACATAGTTCGAGACTGCATCTCTCCATCTTCGAACGCGTCCCACGCTCGTCAAGTCGTTTTGCACCTGGTCTGCCCAGAAGCGAACACCATCTTTGCTGGGTTGGGTTGCTATCCGGCATTCTTGCAACATGTCTTGCCCATCGTACCCTTCCAGCTTGAGCTACCTTCTGGATACTGGGTACGCCGTAGAGCTGGGCGAGCTCGTGATTCATTCTTCACCGCCACACACCATCTTCTTGCACACCACCAAAGATGGTCCTTAGCACCTGTCTCTCGAATACGCCGAGTGCTTGCAAGTCCTCCTCGAGCATTGTCCATGATTCATGTCCGTAGAGGACTACCGGTCTTATTAGCGTCTTGTACATGACACTTTGGTGCGGTGGCGAATCTTTTACGACCGCAATTTCTTCTGGAGCCCGTGGTAGGCCCGACTTCCACAGATGATGCGCCTTCGTATTTCACGACTAACGTTGTTGTCAGCCGTTAGCAAGGATCCGAGGTAGACGAATTCCTCGACCACCTCGAAGGTATCCCCGTCTATCGTAACACTGCTTCCCAGGCGGGTCCTGTCGCGCTCGGTTCCGCCCACAAGCATGTACTTTGTCTTTGACGCATTCACCACCAGTCCAACTTTTGTTGCTTCACGTTTCAGGCGAGGGTACAGTTCTGCCACCTTTGCAAATGTTCGGCCGACAATGTCCATGTCATCCGCGAATCAAATAAATTGACTGGATCTGTTGAAAATCGTACCCCGGCTGTTACACCCGGCTCTCCACATGACACCTTCTAGCGCAATGTTGAACAACAGGCATGAAAGTCCATCACCTTGTCTTAGTCCCCGGCGCGATTCGAACGAACTGGAGTGTTCGCCCGAGATCTTCACACAGTTTTGCACACCATCCACCGTTGTTTTGAACAGTCTGGTAAGCTTCCCAGTTTTTGTAGATCGGACTGGATTTTGCAACGCGTCGGTGACGCGCATCAGGGGAACCTTGAGTTTCCAAAAGGATGGAAATTTCCTTGTGCGACCTTCCAGAGCTCTTCCTCAGCACGTTTCAGCTCGTCTTGGCAGAGAACGCCAGCACGTGGTGCAAACCCGCTTCGTTTACATCGTAGGTTATTGATGAACCGTAGTACAAACGCCATCGTTCGTTGCAGTCGGAACCATTGGCTGAACCGTGAGGCGTCAATTAACGATGCAGCGGAGGAATAAATGTGAATAGTTTTCAGTTCTTCGCTGGTGGTTATTGGTTGCACTTGCTGAGGCCAGAAGTCCTCTGGCTGGTGAAGGAACGACGGTCCGTTGAACCAAGGAGTATTCGGCGAGAAATCTGGCCCATTCTTCCACTTAGTGGCGAGATCTGCCGTGTTTAGACCGGAGGGAACCCATCTCCATTCGCGGGCATCGGTTGCTGTTAGAATCTCGCCAATGAGAACGGCAACGAATTTATTGTATCGGCGATGTTCAGACTGAATCCATGCCAGCACATCCGAACTCCCGAGACCGCTGCTTTCAACTCCAGGCGAGGGATCGATAGTACCTTGAGAGATGCCACCTTGTTTTTCGAACAGATCAGGGCTACATGAATTCCATTCTGCGTTTCGAAGCGGTAATATGCAACGCAAGCCTACGCGGAATCACTAGCATCGACGAGCACATGGAGTTCTACTCCGTTGAGGTTGGTGGGGAACGGAGCACGAAAATAGCTGCGAGGAATCCGCAGAGTGTCCAAGTAGTTGGTCCATACCATAGACGCCAACGGGTGTGGAGCTGCCCGCCGATTGGTTCATCCCAGCCGATTCCCGATGCCCAAATGTCCTGCATCAATGCCTTACCGTGGACTAAGAAGAAAGACAGGGATCAAACAGGCTCATGACCACTTTCAGGACTTCGCGCTTCGTCGGGATGTGATCTTCATCAAGAATATGCAGTATATCGTCGCGCAAAGCGAAACTGTATGTGAATACATCTACGGCTGTGATCCACTTCATCCCGAGCACTGATTCAGTAGTTTCTACACGCAAAAGGGCAAAATCTTTGGATGAATCTGGTTCGATGTCTCCAGTTCTCCTCAGTCCTTCGCCTTAATTCGACAGAAAGTTGCGTATTTCGAATCCGGCACATGAGTGGACAAGTTTGACTTCGTTTACCACCTGTGTAGCTTCGTCTACTGTCATGAAGCTGCCCAGGTAGTCGTCAACATAGTGGTACTCGATGATTGCCATCGATGCTCGAGGGTAGTGTGGCGCGTACTGCTGGGCGTTTGCATTCTTGACGAATTGCGCCGTAGACGGAGAGCACGTGGAACCAAGCATGGTGACTTCAATAGCGTAGATTTGGACCGGGTCCTCAGGCTTGTGGCGATATACAATCATTTAGGTGTTCTTGTCGCTAGCTTGCAGTTTTATTTGCAAAAACATCTCCCTGATGTCCCCTGAAACTGCCACGGGAAACAATCGGAAACCGCTGAGTACTTTTGGTAGAGGGGTTAGAACATCGGGACCTTCTAGCAAATACGAATTGAAGGACATCGTACCAACTTTTACGGCAGCGTCCCAAATCAACCGAGCTTTTCCCGGCTTCTTCGGATTGATGACGATTTCTAGAGGGAGGAACCAAGTATTTCGATTATCGATGGAGTTGGCTTCTGACTGGCTGACTTTGCGTATATAGATCTTCCGTTCGTAGTCGCATAATTGCTCGCTAACTCGCTGCTTCAACGCAGCATTTACTTGCAACTTCTTCTCCAACGCTTTCATCCGACGAATGGCCAGTGAAAACGTATTCGGGAACTTCGGATCGTCAACTTTCCATAGGAGACCAGATTCAAAACCAGCTTTTGTACGCCTCGTTGTATCCACCAGTAGTTGGCTCGCTCTTTTGTCCTCGTCTGATTCAATTGTCTGTCCTGGATTAGTAGTTACGTTTTCTTCCATAGTGAATTAATCCCGAAGCTGGAGGACACGAGTTTACCGACGCGGGGAATGCTTGCAGTTTCTTTGATGACGACGTAAATTGTAGGCAGGGCTCACGGATGGTAGCCGACCGCGCGGCCTGACACTGGACATAATTCGTTGAGCGTGGATTTGGCTCCGGAATTTCATTTGCAACCATTGAGTGGGTGGGATGTATGGGTTGAAAATGTTTTGCAGCTGTATGAACTTGAGGTATGAATGCTTTTGAGACGCATGCCCTGTTGATAGGAATTTCGATAATTATTGGCTTGATATTCTTCGGGACCGGGGGAATCAATTCAGCCGGATGATCGTTCCGTTAACCCAGTGTTTCCCCACTGGTCTTCCCTTGGCCAGAATGTGCCGCCAACCAGTCCGCGATCTTTTCTCGAGAGCTGCTACCCGACTCTATCACGCTACCACGTTGGGAAATCTGCAACATCAATTCCTTTTTCTTCTCCATCGGCTCTCGACGAATCGTTTGTTGTTTTAATAGACGCATCTTATCTGCTTCCAGATTGTACTGTCGAAGGAATGATTCTTCGTCCTTCAGCTTCCGTTCCTCCTCAAATTGGCGTTTCTTTCAATTTCCGTTCAGCTTCTTCCTGCTCAAGCTTTCTGAGGGCTTCCTCTTCTTCCAGCTTCATCCGCTTTAGCTTCGCTTCTTCCTCGATCAGCGCCATTTGAGCTCTAACGGCTGACGATCGACTACTCCCACTTCTGATCGATGGTTCCTTCCTGACTGTATTCACGTCTAGTTTACATTCCGGCGTCTTACCTGACGGAACTCGTTTCGTTTGAGATCGCAATCGTGAAGAAATAGTAGAACCAGCGGTATTGTGTTTCAGACACTCTCCGCAGATGAACGGACGACTCTGAATGGACTCGTTCATGCCGGCAGAATCAAAATGCTGCCACAGACGGCACTGATCGCAAGCAATCATATGAGCTCTTGACGCATCGAACTGACTGCATAGCTTGCACTTGAATCCCGTTTGGCTGTGATGTCCATCCATCCTTACAACCCACGTGCAAAAATTCTTTTAGAATGTTGTGGTGGGTGGGAGACGCCAAGTTCTTCTGAGCAAACCCAATTTGTACTGGTTAGCTAAAAGCTGATTATAGTTTTATTAGCATTATAGACTTCTGGTTGCCCTATCTCCGACTTACAATTTTTGGTGCAATCCACCGGATAAAGAACTTATCACCTAAACAGGTATTATTGGGTTGGTGCTGTACCTCGGTCTATCTTCCAAAATACAAATAAGTTCACTGTTTTCACCAGAAATTAATAGTTGTACTTACATAGAAGTGTAGCTATCGAGCTACCTATGCAATCTATGCCTTTTACTATGCAATCAGGAGGCCTAAACTAAAATTAATGCGGTATCTTCAGCATACGGTACGATTAATGCAATTCGCATGTTACCTGTAGCCACTTTAGTTTTTAGCCACTTTAGTCTTAAGCTCATAACAAATTCAATAGTGTCTAATTATAATTGTAAGTTTAAATCCATAAATATTCAGAGGTTTTAGCAGGCAAAACATACTTTTGCATATAAACGATAAAGACGGATCCATAAAAAACTGAAAAACGATCCATAAATAACATCTGAATGTTCCTTAAAATGCTACCATAAATCCATAAAATAGTTAAAGAGATTCCATAAAGATTAATTTTTCGATCCATAACTAAGCTAAAATTTAGCAATTAATTGGGAAATATGTTCCATTGACATGGTCAAGAAAAACAATCCAATTCTTGCTATTATCCCATGAAAATATGACAAATGATCCATAAATCTTTGGTCCATAAAAAACTATATTTCAATCCATAAAACTTCAAATTTGCGCATTTTTTTATCGTGATGATGATCCATAATTTCAGTAATATGATCCATAATTTTAGTCATATGATCCATAATTCTGGCCATTTGATCCATAACTTTGTTCAAATGATCCATAGTTTTGGTGATATGATCCATAGATTTTGATAAATGATCCATAGATTTTATAAAATGTGTGGATCAATTAATACAGTTTTATTGGCCTTCTTTCCAAGCATTATGGATCACATTATCAAAATTATGGATCATATGACCAAAATTATGGATCATATGGCTGATCATGATTATGGATCATCATCAGGATATAAATTGCGCAAATTTGAAATTTTATGGATCAAATATAGTTTTTATGGATCATTTTTCAAAGTTTTATGGATCATAAAAATATTCTTTATGGAATCTCTCGAACTATTTTATGGATTTACTAGCTTTATGTACCCGGCCTTGCTCGGAGTTGCCAGTTTGGTTTGCGGTTTTTTTTTTCACAATTGGAAAATATTAAAAACAATTGGTTAACAGGGTAATTGTGTTTACTTGTTGATACTTCATGATTAAAAGAAGGCTTTTGGGAATATTGACTGATTTTGAAGAAGGGATTGTGGGTTTGAATAGCCTTATTCCGGGCAAACGGCTATTTCTAAAGAAGGGAAAACATCCACCAACGTCTTATTCCGGGCAAACGCATATTTTCAAAGAAGGGATCACACCCACCATTGCCTTATTCCGAGAAAATGCCTACTTTTAAAGGAGCAATCACATCCACCATCCAGAAGGAAACACATTATTCATTGCTTTTCACTGGGCAAACTATGATTTCGTTGAAGGGTAACAATTATCATTGCTTCATACCCAGCAAATGCATGCTTTATATGAAATTATTTTTCTGATGATGTTCAGTATTATCCCAAATTCACTTCATGTTAAATGACCTTAGGCCAAATAGTGTTATGTTAATGGCCTGCTTCATTCAGGGTTATGTCATTTTCAGGGAAATGTTATTGTCGAGGATTTGCTATTTTTGAAGAATTGTTTTCGGAGCATTGTACAATTTCAAAGAACCTCGGATGAACTAAATAAGAGGGATTTTACATTAAGTCGTTTTCTATACAATACCCAACCCCAACATTCTCCCGCATTTCAAATACTCCTCCCAGGCTCTCTAAAATAATTTCCTTTGGGTAAGCAATACGTGTTTTAATATTTGGTTTAAATTCACCCATGCGATAGAAAGGTATACTAAACTGTTCGTTTAATAAATATGCCGTCTCTCGTTCAGCTATGACAGTTCTTCCTAGCCTGATATAGTCTTCCTTAGACAGAGAATATGGGTTCCAAATTTGGTGGACATCGGTAAATGGGTTCAGAAGTTAAGCTGAATTGATCGCTAACTAAACAATACCCCTCTCTTACAACCACCCCAGTTTAAAAGGACCTACCAATATCCACTAAAATCGGTTTCTTAGGACAGACAATATTTGATAGAAATTTGGTTCAAATCGGTCATGGGGCTCAAGACTTACATTGAGTTGATCGATTATTAAACAATACCCCTCCCCACATACCATCTCTTATTTCCAAAGCGCATGCCTAACCCATATCGTCGTCTCCTTAAGATAAAGAATGTGTGTTCCAAATTTGGTAGAAATCGGCTAAGGGGTTCAGAAGTTACACTGAGTTGATCGATTACTTAGCAGGTTCTATCACGAACGCCCGAATGACACTCGCCCGAATTCCATTCGCCCGAATGACAAACGCCCGAATTCCATTCGGCCGAATAGACCAAACGCCCGAAAAGACCAAACGCCCGAAAAGACCATTCGCCCAAATGGACCACTCGCCCGAAAAGACCATTCGCCCGAATGGACCACTCGCCCGAAAAGACCATTCGCCCGAATAGACTATATGCCCTAATAAACTCTTCACCTTACTTGATGAAAAGATTTTTATGACTAAAAAAAGAAATAGTATATTTGATTTCCTACTTATCTCATATTTTGTTGTACACGTCTCTCACATGTATCTAAATATTCGTTTCGTTTATGTGTGAAATAATTAGAAAAATAACAACGTTATGTAAATTTACAATGTTATGAAAACTCATATGTGAATATGTACGTTATGTGGAAGATATTGATTCCCACATAACGTACATATTCACATATGAGTTTTCATAACATTGTAAATTAACGTCCAAGTCAGGTGGTTTAATCCCCGGAAATAGGCAATTACCTTTGATTGAACTGAACGTTATGTACTTTATTTTTCATAATATTCAAATAATGACTTGATTTCTTCATATACGTATAAATAAAGTCCTTTCATGTGGCTTCATATTTCGGGAATTTGGCCCGCAGATATTTTCCCCAGGGCACAGGGACCAAAATCCGACAGAAAAAACGACGACAAAAAACTTTCCCGAGGTGTAAAGCGCCATTTAACATTGGTTATAAATAAAATCTACTCATCACTGTCATAAAAGTCAGTTTCAATCGCTCCGCATTGTTGAGAGAATCAGATATTAAAATATGTTTTATGTATGCTTGTCACTTATACCAGTCCACAAGCATCCTGAAATTAATCAAAACCCGACGGAATAATTAGAGCTGTAGCGAGAAATAACGTTGCAATGGTATTTATTTAAACCAATCGTCAAATATAAGGGAGTAACTAGGAATTCACCCTTCTTTTTTTTTACATTGTTCTTTCTAAAAGTATTGAAGACATGATTAAGGTTCAAGCAAAATTCGTTTTTAAGATAAGCAAAAACGAGCCACGTCGTATAATGTAACGCCGGTGACGACGTGATGTACCCTTATAACCATCAGAATATGACGATATATATGTGCATATCGACAGATACTATATGACAACATTGGACGCAGAACCTTTCTTGCGATCGACTATCCATGATAACGATGCGACGATCTGCTATTTCCTTCAACACATCATTCAGTGTTGTAAGCACAAGTCAAGATTTGGATAATTGACGGAGCATTCTCAACTGCTCCACAACAATTTGCTCAAGTGTTCACAATTCACGGAACTGTAAGCGAAGGTCAACACCGTCGATTCGTTCCCTTGGTATTAATGCTAAACACGGAAACGTATGATACAGCCTTTTGTTCATTGATGGAACGAAATTTATCAGTCCATAGATCCAGAATATATTACTATTGGATGCTAAGATAGCTGAGATTAATGCTGAGGAACGTGTCTTCCCAAATTCAAGTTTCAAGGATGTTTTTTTCTCCTCAACCAAAGTTTTGTTTTTAGAAAACATCAGTGATTGGAATTACAGACCTAACAAATGAGATCACCAGTACTTGTACATTGAAGATGTGTGCTAGTCCCAAGCAAACATCTGTTGGTTCCCTGTGCAAGTACAGCTGATCTGGTCATAATGGAGTAGCAACTACGAGCAGTCAATCAAGCTCAAGATCAACATCAGTGATTGGAATTACAATCGGCATACGGCATACGGATTACAGATTTCAACTTGCCTATAAAAAGTTTGTTACCTTAGCACTTTTTTCATTAATTTTCATTTTCATTAATTAATTGCATATTATTCGGCAAATCGGCCGTACGAAAACCATTTTTTTGTTAAATATCTTGGCTGTGCATATGCACAGCACATGTTTCGAAATGGACAAATTGATATGAAATTTGCGAAAAAGAATCCACGTGTCTTGGAGGGACTCGAACCCTCAACCTCCTACTCTATAGATAGGCGTGATAACCCCTACACAACAAGACCACTTATAGGTCACCTTTGCGGAAAAGCCGAATTGGACAAATCAAGCATCCGAAAGATATTCAATTTGCAAAAAAGAGAGCTAACCGCGGTGGAGGTTGGTACTCGGATTCTGATGGGAAAAAACCTCTTAGAAGGTCACGTCTCCACGCTCAGCAATGAGCATTAATAAAAACAAGAGGAAGGGGGAGTCTCTGAATTCTCCACTTCCTTCACAGTAACAAGGTTTCAAGACCGTCCTGCCAAAGCGCGGAAAAAATAGAAGGAAGCTGGAGAATTCAGATATTCCTTCTAACTCTTATATCGGAAATAATTCTTCTCCAATCGAACTGAGCAATCAGTTCGATTTGATTAATGATGAAATTTTTTTTTTTTTTTTTTTTTACCTTTCGTTTATTTGGAAGGCTCATTTGCCGTGAAGCGTTACGGAGCCGAAATCAAGTTTAACAATACATTTCTTGATTCTTATACATAGTGTTAGTTTTGGGGAACCGAAAGACTCGCGGTTTAGTCGAGGTTAGGGAATACAATAATACAGTAGGAAAGGAAAGGATTTTAGGGTGCTTAAGTAATTACTATACTGATGTTCACAAAGTTGACATTCCTCGCATTTTTACATCTGTAACGAGACAAACAAACTTTTTTTGGGAGACAACGACGAGAGGAAGACATACGGAAGGGATTAACGACAGACATGGAAATGTACAACAAGAGGAAGACATTCGATATGGGGTACGACAGACAAGGGAATGGGCAGACAATGATTACGGTTTTACATCAGCAACTTTCAAAAATTGGTGGACCAGGGACATGTACTCGAGATCAAGGCCCGACAACACTTCCCTAATAGGCTTTGGTTGTTTTCCTCGGACCCGGAGATGTTCAGTTAGCGCAGATCTGGGGCCACGATGCTCCTCGCACGCCCACACGACATGATCGATGTCCTGATAATCCTCGCCGCAAACACAGAGATTTCCTTCCGAGAGCCCCACTCTGAAAAGATGTGCATTTAGAGTGTAGTGATTGGACATTAGACGACACATGGTTCGAATGAAGTCTCGTCCCATATTCAATTTTTGAACCATGGACGCTTCGACACCTGCGGGCGAATTGAATACAGCCATCTACCCAACTCCCCATTTGTCCATTTCTGTTGCCAGCTGTTCAAGGTTTCCTGACGAACTAATGACGAAATTCATCGAAGGTGATTTTCCGATCGTAAATATCACCTTCCATAGCGCCCACCTTAGCCAAAGAGTCCGCTTTCTCATTTCCCGGGATCGAGCAATGAGAAGGGACCCAAGCCATGGTGATTGTGTAAGACCGTTGTGATAAGGCACTCAAAGCTTTCCGTATCCCATTTAGAAGATACGCTGAGTGCTTAACCGGTTTCATTGACCGAACAGCCTCCAAGGAACTTAGACTGTCGGTGAAGATGAAAAAGTGGTCTGGAGGTAGGGATGCGATTTGCTCGAGTGAATAGTGTATAGCTGCTAGCTCAGCAGTATACACGAAACAAGGCTCTTTGAGCTTAAAGTAGGCGCTATGAAAAACGTTGAAAACACCGAAACCAGTGGAGTCATCAATTTTTGACCCGTCTGTAAAAAAGCTTCTCTCCTCACTGGCGTGCCCGTATTTGCTTGCAAATAATGGAGGTATGACCTCCGCACACAGAAAGTCTGGTATTCCATGAACCTCCTGTTTCATGGACAGATCAAAAGTAACAGAGGAACTGTAAGAGTCTAAGAAGTTAGCACGATTGGTATCTACCGAAGAAGGGCTTACCTCCAGCGTTATGTACCAGTGGTAAATACTCATGAATCGAGATTGAGGGTTTTGTTCGAGCAGCTTCTCGAAGTTATCAATGACCAATGGATTGAGAACCTCACAGCGGATGAGGAACCGGAGCGATAATTCCGCGAAACGATCTGTTAGTGGCAGTACTCCCGCAAGTACTTCCAAGCTCATTGTATGTGTCGAATTCATACATCCTAACGCGATACGGAGACAGCGGTACTGAATCCTTTGAAGCTTCAGCATGTGTGTTTTAGCCGCGGACTGGAAGCAGAAACTACCGTATTCGAGGACCGACAAAATGGTTGTTCTATACAACGTCAAAGATCTTCGGGATGCGCTCCCCACCATGTTCCGGTTATTGATCGCATGAAGTTTATCCGTTTCTGGCATTTTTGTGTCAGATACACAATGTGCTTCCCGAAGGTACATTTCGAGTCGAACCAGACCCCGAGGTATTTAGAAGATATGCTATGAGTGATTGTCTTACCCATCAGTTGGAGCGGAACTTTGCCGGCTTATGTTTTTTTGAAAAGACAACCATCTCAGTTTTCTCCGGAGAGAATTCGATACCCAGCTTCGTAGCCCAAGTGGACAAATTGTCCAGAGTATCTTGCAACGGTCCTTGCAGATCAACCGATGTTGGCCCCGAAACGGATACAACACAATCATCTGCAAGCTGTCTCAACGAGCAATTTGGCATGAGACATTCATCAATGTCTCTGACGTAAAAATTGTAAAGAAGGGGGCTCAAACATGAGCCCTGGGGGAGACCCATGTAGCTAATTCGTGAAGTTGCCGAGTCACCATGAGAAAAACTCATACGCTTCTCTGACAACAAATTGTACAAATAGTTGTTCAAAATTGGTGAAAGTCCACACTCGTGGAGTTTGTCAGATAAGACATCGACGCAAACTGAATCAAAAGCCCCCTTAATGTCCAAAAACACTGAGCCCATTTGCTCGTTTTAGCGAAAGTAAGCTGAATTTCTGAAGAAAGCAACGCAAGACAGTCGTTCGTTCCCTTGCCCCTGCGGAAACCAAATTGTGTATCTGACAACAAACTATTCGATTCAACCCATTTGTCTAGCCGGAAGAGAATCATCTTCTCCAACAGCTTCCGAAGACATGACAGCATCGCGATGGGGCGATACGAGTTACAATCCGACGCGGGTTTTCCGGGCTTCTGGATGGCTATCACCCTCACTTCCTGGAACAATGTTGCACTCCAGTAACTGATTGAACAAGTTCAATAAGCGCCTCTTCGCGACGTCTGGGAGGTTTTTGAGCAAATTGAACCTGATTCTATCCATCCCTGGAGCGGAATTGTTACATGAAAGGAGAGCAAGTGAGAATTCAATCATCGAAAAGGGACGATCCATATCATCCCTGTCTGCAAAAGCATCACGTAGCTCTTGCCTCACCGGTACCGAATCCGGACAAACTTTCTTTGCGAAGTCAAGTATCCACCGCGACGAGCTTTCACGATCTTCGTTTACGGACGACGCGTTGCGCATTCTTCTCCCGACGGTCCACAGAGTTTTCATTGAAGTCTCGCGCGATAAACCTTCAACAAAAGTGTGCCAATATCCGCGCTTCTTCACTTTGACCAGTTTCTTGAACTGGATTTCAAGCGCGGTGTATCGTTTGTGAAGAACGATCGCCCCGTGTTTCCGAAATTCTTTGAACGCGGCGGATTTCTCGCGATAAAGTTGCGTACACTCGATGTCCCACCACGGACTGTAGGGTTTCCTACGAACCGAAGCTCCTGGCACCGGCCGACGTTGTGCCTGAAGAGCGCTTTCAAGAATCAACTGCGATAGAAACTTGTACTCTTCCCGCGGGGAAGTGTTTCTATCGACTGTATGCCATCGCTGATGGCGTCCGCATATTTCCCCTTAATCGATGTGCTTCGTGAGGTCATATGAAAGATCGATGGAAGCAGATTGCTTATGTCCATTGGAAATCGAAACTTCGATCGGCAAATGATCACTACCATGGGGATCTTGGACCACCTTCCAAGTACAGTCCAACGATAATGAGCTCGAACAAATGGAAAGATCTAGACGGCTATCTCTTGCTGGAGGAGCCACTCGTGTAACTTCTCCTGTATTCAAAATTGACATATTGAAGTCGTCGCAGAGGTCGTATATCATTGATGAACGGTTGTCGTCGTACAGTTCCCCAGCCTGTTCCGTGGGAGTTAAAATCTCCCAGGAGCAACCGTGGCTCGGGCATAACCGAGCAGATGTGCGAGAGATCTCTTCGAGATATCGCGGTGTTTGGAGGAAGATATATCGAGGCGATACTGAGGTCTTTTCCTCGAATAGTCACCTGACATGCGACAGCTTCTGTGCCAGACATCGGCGCAAGATCGACTCTATAGAAGGAGTGCTGTTTTTTGATCCCTAAAAGCACCCCTCCATATCGATTTGCCCGATCGCGGCGGATTATGTTGAAATCAGGAAAATGAAGGTTCACATCTGGTGTTAGCCATGTTTCACATAAAGCAAAAGCATCGCATTGTAATTTGTTAACTAAAAATTTAAAAATATCTAATTTTGGAAGAATACTTCGACAGTTCCACTGTAGAATCGAAATCATGTTACCCTTATTGACTAAGTTAGCCATCGAAGGATACAAATGACTCGAGGAGGGGCATTTTCGAAGCCAGCTGCTTCAGGAGAGGAGTCAGAATAGGAAGAACAGTTTTGACCATGTTCTTCACGGGGTCGGAAGCATCAAAGAAGTTGAGGATGAGCTCCACGATGCCAGAAAGTGTGAACATTGGAGCGCTCGGGAGTTCTTCTGCTCGCTCTGTATGCTCTCTTTCTGGCTGAGAAATCGCAAAAAATGGGGTATCTGGGATTTTAGATGTTCCCGGAAGCGGTGGAAACTCTCGATCATCCCGATGTGAAACCACAAAAGTTGATCGTTTTGAGTATTTCCTCCCGCTTTGAATTTGACCATGTTGGATTAGGGCTCACTTTGAGGCAGTTTTCTTGGCTTTTTCGAAGGTCGCTGGCTCTGTTTTTTCTCTTCCTCGTTGAGCCATTGAAAACAAAGGGAACCCCATTTCCAACCTCGAGTCAGAGCTACCTTGATCGTCCAAAGGAAGAGACGAGTAGATGGTGTCAGAAACAAGTGGAGGAGCGGCCTTCCTCAACATTTCCTGGCGTAACTTCGCCGAGAACGTTGCTGAAGAGACCGCTTCTGGTGGATTCGCTGATGTATGTACGTTGGGCAAGCTTCAAGAGCATGTGGAGGGCTTTCGTTACAATAGACACATTTCGGTGCCGTCTTGCACGCGCCTCCACATGTTTCTCTCCGCATGATGCACAGCGAGGTTTATTGCAGCAGTACTGAGCGGTGTGGCCCAGCTGCTTACAATTAACACAATTCATCACCTTCGGTACATACAGCCGAACAGGTAGACGAAGTTTGCCAATCACTACGAAGTCAGGCAGTGCGGACCCGGAAAAGTGACGCAGAAAGAGTCAGACGGGAATAACTCCGCTTCTCTCCTCCTGCGACACCGAATACATTTGTTTGCAATCCAGTATCGCAACAGGAGGCAAAGAAACGTTCTTGAAACGACCGAAACCTTGTTTCAAATCGTCGCATGTCATACTTCCTCCGTCACCACCCCCGCGATCTCACACACTGCTGACGGTAAATACACCCTATATTCGAGAGTGAAAAGCTCACAGGTGACAATCTCGTTGGCCTGTTTGCGATCACTGACCGTGACACGGAGTTTACTGGACCCAACCATGTCAATGGTCGTGACAGACGAAAATCGCTTTTCCAGATCTTTGCTAATCTGGCTGATATTCAAACGTTTGCCTTTGGGTCGAAAGAAAACAACATACGGCCCACTAGAGTCGTGAGGGTAGACCTTGGGACGGGGGCTCGTAGAGGAAATTTTAGCGTTGCTGGTGTCCATTTCGTTTTGGTTTGGAACACCTGAATGCAACGAAACATCTGACATGGAATACGAAGTACCCCGCCAACTTCGCCTTCGCGCATTGCGGACACGAAATGCGCCGCTGCAGCGAGGCACAATCTCTTTTAAAACTAAACAATTATCACAAGGGCAGAAAAAAAAACACACACACAAACAAAATAATGATTTGGGACAGAGGGGAAGACGAGTAAAAAAGAAAGAAAAAAACTATTCCAATAAGATGGAGAAGAGAGGGGAACAATGAGAGGGAGCTCAATTAAATACTTGCGTTCACACTGCTGTGTCGCCGGCTAACGGTTCTGGCAGCACACACTGGCTGGATGG
Source organism: Armigeres subalbatus (assembly GCF_024139115.2). Lineage (NCBI taxonomy): Eukaryota > Metazoa > Arthropoda > Insecta > Diptera > Culicidae > Armigeres > Armigeres subalbatus. The sequence continues at coordinate 75,582,089 of NC_085141.1, read as the reverse complement.
ACAATCGCCGGGGCGATGGTGCGGTCGAAGCGAACCACGCTATTGTTGGTGTTCTCGCCGCACCCAACACTGCAACTGGGTGGATGGATGGTGGCAGGACGGCAGCGTCTGTGTTGGTGGAGACGCACGATGGATGATGACTGTCGGCGTGGGACGATGATGCCTGCGCCTGCGATGGACGCCGAATAAACTGCAAAGTTTTGCGTAGTTGCAAAACCAACGAAATGGCTACTTAACTGCTACAGCTAAGCACCACTTCCACTCAAGCACTATGCTTCAAAACACTTTCGGAAAAATAACCACTACCTGTACTTCAGGAAAAAAACCGAATGAGAAGCAGACCGTACGCGGACTTACAACCGTCTCGCACGGATGCTCGACGTGGAATGGATGATGAAATTGAGCAAATCGAATATACCTCTAGCCCAGGTGATTCGATTCATGCGAAAAAGCAAAGGATTCCGCCAATTGTGGTATCTGTTGCCGAGTTTTCTGGCTTCCGTAATGAGATTTTGAGTAACCTTCAGGGGATCAAGGTTTCATTTCAGATTGCTATGAAGGTATCTATGTGGTATCTGTTGCCGAGTTTTCTGGCTTCCGTAATGAGATTTTGAGTAACCTTCAGGGGATCAAGGTTTCATTTCAGATTGCTATGAAGGGTGACTGTCGCGTTTTGCCGGGATCCTTTGACGATCGCAAACGTCTTCTTCAGTATTTAACTGAGAAGCGCCATAAATTCTTCACATACGACGACAAAACTGAGCGATTGTTCAAAGTCGTCTTGAAAGGTCTTCCCAGTGATGATAAATCACTGGATGAGATTAAAATTGAAATTTCTCAATTACTTGAATTTTCACCAGTCCAAGTAATTAAGATGAAAAAGAAATCCCACTCTGGTACTTCCCAAAGGGGCATTTCTCAAGAATTTTATTTAGTTCATTTTAACAAAAGTGAACTAAATAATTTGAAAAGCTTGGAAAAGGCCTGTATTATGTCCCATGTCCGTGTTACATGGGAACATTTCCGCAGGCCTGGGGGACATTTCCAAAACCTCACCCAGTGCCGTAAGTGCCAAAAGTGGGGTCATGGAACCAAACAATGTTACATGGATGCTAAATGCATGATTTGTGGTGGAACCTCTCACGCCAAGGACGCATGTCCTGTGAGAGAAGATTCCCATAAATTCAAATGTACAAATTGTGGGGGCAATCATAAATCCAATTTCTGGGAATGCCCTTCACGCAAAAAAGTTTTGAATTCGCGTGCAAAATTGATGACGGGAAATTCCAATCGGATCCCAGATTCAACGGGTAGAAATTTTTCAAACGCTCAAATTTCGAAACCAGGGGTGGCATTGTGCATCTCGATTCGAACGTAATTCTATCGAGTCGAACATGTTTGGCATTACGGGTTTCGATTCGATCTCGAAAACGACTCATCGTTCGAGTATGCTCGAGGAGGTACAAGAATAACGAGATATTTTGGCATTATGGAAACTCGATAGCACACTGAAAAACGACTCAAGTCGAATGAAAAACACTCGTCACCTTTATAGCTTTCGAATGTTGTTCGAGAGTTATTTCTTGCTGAAAGTTTTTAATTATATTTGTTATTATTTCTCTACGGGAGAAGAATAAATGTTTTATTATTGTCTCTTGAGGAAAAGAATGTCATAAGAATACCTACTTTCATAGTTTCCAGACAATATGCAATCTCTAATTATCCGAAATCCGCGTAAAAACGACTTCAACTAAAATCGGGTTTTCACGTATTTCTTGACGATTTCGATAAATCGCGTGAAAAATCTATGAGGAAAATCTGCGTGAATACGTATATATTCCAAAATCTACGTAAAAATAAATGAGTTAAATAAAAAAACGCGCATGAGATTACCCAAGTGCATTTAAATTTAACACAGGAAGCATCAAATTAATTTATTATCGAATACTTCTTTAGCTTTAAATTATTAAGCTCAAAATTGGATCTGTGGCATAAACTCGAATTAACATAAAATTAATAATTTGTGCCGTATAACAATATCTCAATTTACAAAACATGTCGTATCGGCATAATGTTTAAATCGGTTGCAACTGCTCCATAAATAATATTGCTTTTTATAGTCATTGAGTACAATTTGCTTGTTTATAAATTAACTGCCAATTCATGCCCTGAAGGATGCCTTTCCAACAGGCAACATGCTACACGCAGATGAAATTACTCTTGTTCTCTCTGTTTACTCACATTCGCCATGCGCTGAAGGTTGTCTCTCCAGCGGGCGGCATACTAAACACGGAGACAGCTATCTCTTATTCTCTCTGTTTACATTTCGTTTGACAGAACATACTCGATTGAACTAGTACAGCACTATTCGAAATCTTGTACTGCGACTGAATGAAGTCAAACGAAAATACTTAATGCCGATTTTTTCGAAACGAATGCAAAAACGTACGAATCGAGTGATTCGATTCGAGATGCACAATGCCACCCCAGTTACCGGTCGAGCAATTCATACCCACCGCAATTTACAAAAAAAAATTTGCCGCTCGTCAACGGGTAGCAAGCACTTCAGTAAATTCCAATTTTTCGAATGTACCTACGTATGCAAATATCGCTGCTGGTAGACAAAATTTCTCTTCTCGAAATGAGGTTTATACCCATGTCCCAACGGAAAATAATGGTCATGTTGCCGATTCAGGTAGCATGACTGCTTCCGATTTTGATTTTTTAACTGAACAATTGCATCACATGATTGATGCAATGTTCAAAGCAAATACCATACCAAAAGCTGTTCAGGTTGGTATAAAGTACACACAAAAAATTGTTATCGGACTCCGTTTTAATGGATCCAAATAATTGTGTGAAAGTTCTAAATTGGAATGCCCGCTCTCTAAAGGGTAAGGAAGATGAATTATTCAACTTCCTAACAGTTTATAATGTGCATATTGCCATTATAACAGAAACTTATTTAAAGCCCAGACTCTCCATTAAAAGAGATCCAAATTATTTTATCTACAGAAATGATCGTCTTGACCTGTGGTGGGGTCGCCATTGTCATTAATAGACGTATCAAACATAAATTATTTTCTTCGTTTGAAACCAAAGTTTTTGAAACCTTGGGAGTTTCTGTTGAAACAAATTTTGGTCAATTTTCCTTCATTGTAGCCTATTTGCCTTTTCAATGCAATGGGCAGCAAAAGAATTTGTTGAAAGCTGATCTTCAAATTCTGACTCGCAACAAATCAAAATTCTTCGTAATTGGTGATTTCAATGCCAAACACCGTTCATGGAATAATGCTCAAAGCAATTCCAACGGCAACATTTTATTTGAAGATTGTTCTGCGGGATATTATACTATTCAATATCCCAATGGCCCAACTTGTTTTTCATCCAGTCGAAATCCTTCGACAATTGATTTGGTTTTAACGGATTTAAGTCAGCTGTGTGGCCAATTGGTAACTCATGCCGACTTTGACTCTGATCACCTTCCTGTGACATTTGAAATCTCACAAGAAGCCATTTATAATCCAATCAGCTCTACTTTTAATTATAATAGAGCTGATTGGGATTTATATAAAACGTATATCGATAGGAATTTTCATGTTGATATTCCTCTCGATACCAAAAGTGATATTGATAATGCTCTCGTATCTTTGACAAATTTAATTGTCGAAGCCAGAGGCATTGCAATTCATAAATGTGAAATTAAATTCAACTCCATTATTATTGACGACGATCTTCAGCTACTGATCCGTCTTAAAAATGTGAGAAGAAGGCAATACCAAAGAACTCGCGATCCCGCGTTGAAAGTTATTTGGCGAGATTTGCAAAATGAAATTAAAAAACGTTTCGCTATTCTAAGAAATACCAACTTTGAGAATAATGTCTCGAAGTTGGATCCCAGTTCGAAACCCTTTTGGAAATTAACGAAAATTCTTAAAAAACCTCAAAAGCCAATTCCAGTTGTTCCAATTTTGAAGCCGGACAAAAATCCAGCTGAGGCTTCTAGTTATCGCCCAATCAGTTCTTCAATAAGCAAACTGTTTGAAAAGATTATTTTAAATAGAATGATGGTTCATATTAATGACAATTCTATTTTTGCTGATGAGCAATTTGGTTTTCGCCATGGGCATTCAACCACATCAGTTATTAAGAGTTACGAACTTAATTCGGCTCAACAAATCTGAAGGATATTCGACTGGAGTTGCTCTTCTTGATATAGAGAAAGCATTTGACAGTGTTTGGCATGAAGGTTTGATTGTAAAATTGATGGATTTTAATTTTCCTCTGTACATTATTAAACTGATCCAAAATTATTTATCAGATCGCTCACTGCAGGTAAACTATCAGAATTCTAAATCTGATAGATTACCTGTAAGGGCTGGTGTCCCCCAAGGCAGCATACTGGGGCCCATTTTGTATAACATTTTTACTTCTGACTTACCTGATCTACCACCAGGGTGTCAAAAATCTTTGTTTGCAGATGACTCAGGTCTCTCAGCCTAAGGACGTAGTCTTCGTGTCATTTGTAGTAGATTGCAAAAAAGTTTGGATATTTTCTCCACTTACTTGCAAAAATGGAAAATTTCCCCGAATGCTTCCAAAACTCAGCTTATAATTTTCCCACATAAGCCGAGAGCTTCTTATTTGAAACCTTCTAGCAGACATATTGTCACTATGAATGGGGTTCCAATTAATTGGTCTAGCGAAGCTAAATATTTAGGACTTCTGATAGATCAAAAATTAACTTTTAAAAATCACATTGAAGGCCTTCAAGCCAAATGTAACAAATATATTAAGTGTCTATATCCACTTATAAACAGAAAATCAAAACTTTGTCTTAAGAACAAACTTTTGATTTACAAACAAATTTTTAGACCTTCCATGTTGTATGCTGTGCCAATATGGACTAGTTGCTGCAATACCAGAAAGAAGGCACTTCAGAGGATTCAAAATAAAATTCTGAAAATGATTCTGAAGTTGCCTCCGTGGTATAGTACCAATGAACTTCATAGAATTTCTAATATTGAGACATTGCAACAAATGTCCAACAAAATAATTTCCAATTTTAGACAAAAATCGTTGCAATCTTCTATTGCAACTATTAACTCCTTGTACCCTTAGTATAAAATAGGTTAAATAAGATTAGTTTAAGTTGAAAACATTGTAATTGTTACATGGTTCAATTCAACCAGAGGAAAAATTCTAACTGCCAGAGGCAATTGAAATGTATTAATAATAACTAAAAATATAATATAGCAAATAAGGATGATAGTGTTAAGAAAACACGGAACACCTAGTCTAAGAGATGAATGCATGTATTAGATAATTAGCAAATAAAATTAATTAAAAAAAAAAGAAAAAAAAGCAGAAAAGAAAGAAAAACTAGACAAACTGGTACGTTTATATATTCCAGGTGATTGGCATATTTTTTACTTGTAATATTATTAGAAAAAATAACATGTTGTTATAGAATCTGGAGGTATACATAAATATATGACCTATTCGGGCGAATGGTCCATTCGGGCGAGTGGTCTATTCGGGCGAGTGGTCCATTCGGGCGAATGGTCTTTTCGGGCGTTTGGTCTTTTCGGGCGAATGGAATTCGGGCGACTGTTACATTCGGGCGTTTGTCATTCGGGCGAATGGAATTCGGGCGAGTGTCATTCGGGCGTTTGTGATAGAATCATCGATAACATAGCAATAGCCCTCCCCCTTACCATTCCCCTTTTCCAAAGAGCATCCCTAACCCCCCCTATCGTCGTCTCCTTAAGATAAAGAATGTGTGTTCCAAATTTGGTAGAGATCGGCCAAGGGGTTCAGAAGGTACACTGAGTTGATCGATGACTAAGCAATACCCCTCCCAATTCCCCCACCCCCTTTTCCGAACAGCATCCATAACCGACCTATCGTCGTCTCCTTAAGGTAAAGAATGTGTGTTTTAAATTTGGTTGAGATCGCCCAAGGGGTTCTGAAGGTACACTGAGTTGATCGATTACTAAGCAATAAACCTCCCCCCACACCCTCCCCCTTTTCCGAACAGCATTCATAACCGCCCTATCGTCGTCTCCTTAAGATAAAGAATGTGTGTTCGTAATTTGGTTGAGAACGGCCAAGGGGTTCACAAAGTACACTGAGTTGATCGATTACTAAGCAATACCCCTCCCCCCACACCCTCCCCCTTTTCCGAACAGCATCCATAACTCGCCTATCGTCGTCTCCTTAAGATAAAGAATGTGTGTTCCAAATTTGGTTGAGAACGGCCAAGGGGTTCAGAAAGTACACTGAGTTGATCGATTACTAAGCAATACCCCTCCCCCCACACCGTCCCCCTTTTTCGAACAGCATCCATAACTCCCCTATCGTCGTCTCCTTAATATAAAGAATGTGTGTTCCAAATTTGGTTGAGAACGGCCAAGGGGTTCAGAAAGTACACTGAGTTGATCGATGACTAAGCAATACCCCTTCCCCCACACCCTTCCCCTTTTCCGAACAGCATCCATAACTCCCCTATCGTCGTCTCCTTAAGATAAAGAATGTGTGTTCCAAATTTGGTTGAGAACGGCCAAGGGGTTCAGAAAGTACACTGAGTTGATCGATGACTAAGCAATGCCCCTCCCTCCATACCCTCCCCCTTTTCCAAACAACATCCATAATCCCCTATCGTCGTCTCCTTAAGATAAAGAATGAGTGTTCCAAATTTGGTTGAAATCGGTCAATGCTTTCAGAAGTTATGCTGGAACATACATACAAACATACAAACATTGAGTTTTATATATATAGATGGTAGCGTTTTATGGAACATTCAGATGTTATTTATGGAACGTTTTTCATTCTTTTATGGATCGTTTTTCCACATTGAACGGTACAAAGTAAGGGCTGCCGTTTTACCATGCGGTTAGCAACTTCTATATAATAAGTAGATTGTTTTATTTTTACATTGCTAGCTAATCCATCCGTAGCCATCTACCTTAGCACTGCTGGTCGGTAGGTCGCTGTATTGCTCAAGTTGAGCTCAACAATGGCTATACCATAATGATAGCCGCAGCTCAAATTCGCCACAGTGGATGATTGGCAGGGGGGTGACGTGACAGTGACCTTCTCTGCAAAAGTTACCAAGAGATCTATAGAGCCATTGTCTAATGGGATAAAAGGTTGATTGGGCGAGGCTTGGATTTAGCACAGTCTGGGAGGGCGTTAATCGTATTGGAGTAATAATTATCCAGAACCTCCAGAAGGCGGCATTCTGGTTGAGGTTGAGCCAAGACGAATTTTCCTCAAAGTCCAAAACACAATAGATTGGCGACGGCAGAATAATCAAACGCAACCAGCGATATCAAAAACCCCCTTCTAGCGACCAACGACCAACGATCCTTGGCAGATCATACTGAGGTGGTGGTGGCCTGGAAGGCATTGGAAAAAGTTGTTCGAAGTGCGTGAGTCAGCGTTTCAGCTGGTCAGTCTGGCCATTCGCATTTTCACAGGCATCGTTGCATTTATCTTCGCACCGGTGAAGGTTCGTGAGATATCAAAGAGGAGGCGAATGTCCCCGGTTGTTGCTCTCTGATTCGTCGTCCGCTCACCTTCGCTTGTTTCGTAATATATACATAGTAAATACTTTGAAAAAAGTTCGAAATATTTTAAGAAAACAAGTTGGCTTAGAATTTCTAAACACTATGTAATCAAAGGCTGTATTAACTTCTGTCAATGCATCCTATAATTATTATTGTATAAAATCTAGGCATAAACAATTTTGCAATCTTCCCTCCCCCTTCATACGGGAGCTTGGCAGAAGGAAGGTCGTGCGATATGTGCCATCACAAATATTGCCCTCCGCTCGCTTTCAAATCGACTTCTATAAAAACATTCTTCATGCCTGCCGTATCCTAACGGAACTATCAATTCTATACTTTCGCCTCTAATGCTATCATGAACATGTACGTCCAAGTTTGGAAGATGATATTAGCATTTCCATATCAATTTTGCAAGGTTTTAATACAAAATATGTTGTCTTTTATACAGATCTTCCTCTTCGTATTGGCATTACATCCCCACACTGAGGACATAGCTGCCTCGCAGCTTAGTGTTCGTTAAGCATTTCCACAGATACCATTTTTGCATTCGTATACCATGAGGTTAACACGATGATACTTTTATGCACAGGGAAGTCGAGACAATTTCCAAACCGAAAATTTCCTAGACCGGCACCAGGAATCGAACCCAGACACCCTCAGCATGGTCTACCTTTGAAGCCGCGCGTCTTACCGCACTTTATACAGATACTGTATGAAAATAGTACGAAATTGTAAGATTTCAATGTAATGGATGTATTAAAATCTTCCGAAAATATGTATGCCAAAATGTTATACAGTATTAAAATCCGACATCCGCTGGGTTAGGGTTATATCTGAATATTTTCAAATATGCAGCTCGAGGTAACACGGACGACGTACAGATTCATTCCCTCTTCCTTTACTCTTGAATAGTTGAAATAATAGGTGTTACAGAGCATGCATAATTCAATTACTTCGTTCAGCTCAAGACTCTCCCATTAAGATGTCTTTTATTTATGAAGATGGTGGACCGCAATTAATGCATGCAAGGATGTTAATAACTACACCCTCTTTCTTTCGACGACCCTCCATGAGGAAAACAAAGAAGACGCTCCTATCACTTCAACTACTGTGTTCTACAAGTCACAATAACCTTCCGCTCTTCGTTAACGGTAACTGGCACCCGGCAGGTGGAAGGTTACGGAAGTATAAATATATCTTCATCAACACATTAAACTTCCACACGAGGGCGCATGGGGTTGTGTCGGAGTGAAAGCTATTAGCACTCTATGGTTTGAATTACACTCTTTCTTGTTTGGTAGCTGGAAAGCTAAACGAAAAGTGGATGGGTGGAAGCGACTTTGCCCTCGGATGTCTGGGACATGCTTATCGATTCAACAGCTTCGGTAGGACCCAAAGCATTGTGCTCTACCGAAGTCAATATTCTCGCGATGACAACGAAATTCTGCACAAGATTTATGACATTTTCGAGTGAATAATAAATAATGGCTGAGTGGTAGTTTCATGGTTGCAGACGCATACCGCTGGATTCCGCCTTGGCGCTTGAATATGCTTCCTGCAGCGCATCCACCGACAAATTTCAGAAACTCATCCACGTTAAACTTTTATTCCAGGTAATGTGTGCAAATTACAATGGATTTTTGTGTATCACTTGAACAAAGTTTGAATCCGTCATTTTTCTTTGAACACAATGATACGATGATGGAACCAACGGCGAAACTCCACAAGAACTTGTAGCCCCATATCGAGGGTGGTGGTGGGAGCAGCCTGCAAAATACTTGAACGATGAGCGCAGTTGTTGCCAAAAGTTTGGACCAATTTGCCGTCTCAACTGCCTTGGCAAAGGTGACTGTCTTCTGCTTTTACTCCCAGGAGTAATCAATTTCTTCGTTTTATGCCCGGTGCAGTTAGGTGTATTGTTTTTTTAATGTCCTTGTTGGACCATTCTCCCACACCAGTGTGCACCGAAACGTCGTGCGTTCACTACAATAATGAGGTTGGGCAGGACACGCACTTCCGGCAGGAGTTGTGTTCAAAAGCTGTGACGAAAACGCTGTATCAAATCAAAAATATTGTTTTTCATTACGGGAAGTCAGTATCACTACTAGATGGATTAGTTTTGTTGTTTTTTTTCTTATAAATGGACACATGTTTCTGGGACAAACGAGCTAAGTTGGGCGGTATAGCGGTTGGTAGGCAGCGAAGTTAATTTGGTTGAACAATTTTCTGGGCCCAAAGAACGAAACAACTTCGGTGCGATAAATATGAATTAATTTCAATTAAACACCGGCCGAAACAGGCAAAACAAAGTTACATATTTAATAAACGGTGTGCAATTTGAGACGGAGGGTTTTGTGGCCTTGGCTTGGACGGTTCAGCTTTGTATGTAGATTTCCACTCACCGACTTATAAACGGTGAAAGTAGGGTACTCAATAGTCATCAGTCATTAGCCTGATATGAAGAGGACTTCTACCTTATGGGGTAAAATCTAAGCAATTTTGTGTCGATTTTTCTATCCAGAAGTTTTAACGAACGGTTTACAGTTGAAATTCTGCACAATTATTAGAAAAGGTTAATGACTTAGGGCAGCGGTTCTCAACCTTTTCCTTGAGAGGTACCCCATCAAACTTTTACATTCATTGAGGTACCCCTTATTATAAGATTTATGAAAAGCGGACCTGGAACTTTCCAGTTTATATAATGTTTATATATCAAGCATCCCAAGTTGCACATTTTGAACAGATTTGGTTGCAGCAACTTAAATGGGACCTAATATGAAATGCGGCAATTGACTTGCAACAAGTGTGCTACTCGGGTTCTTACAAGACTTTGAGAAAATTTGGATTGGAGGCTTCCGAGCCTCTTGAAAGAAGGCGTCTAAGCATCTTGAAACGACGCTTCAGCCAATTGAAAGAATTCCAAGCGTCTTATAGGAGGCCTATAAAAAGACGCTTCCGAGCCTCTTGAAAGGAGGCTTCCAAGCCTCTTGGAAGGAGGCTTCCAAGCCTCTTGGAAGGAGGCTTCCGAACCTCTTGGAAGGAGGCTTCCGAGCCTCTTGGAAGGAGGCTTCCGAGCCTCTTGGAAGAAGGCTTTGAGCCTCTTGGAAGGAGGCCTGAGCCTCTTGAAGGAGGCTTCTGAGCCTCTTGGAAGGAGGCTTCTGAGCCTCTTGGAAGGAGGCTTCCTGAGCCTCTTGGAAGGAGGCCTGAGCCTCTTGGAAGGACGCTTCCGCGCCTCTTGGAAGGAGGCTTCCGAGCCTCTTGGAAGGAGGCTCTGAGCCTCTTGGAAGGAGGCTTCCTGAGCCTCTTGGAAGGAGGCCTTGAGCCTCTTGGAAGGAGGCTTCAGCCTCTTGGAAGGAGGCCTGAGCCTCTTGGAAGGAGGCTTCTGAGCCTCTTGGAAGGAGGCTTCTGAGCCTCTTGGAAGGAGGCTTCCGGAGCCTCTTGGAAGGAGGCTCTGAGCCTCTTGGAAGGAGGCTTCTGAGCCTCTTGGAAGGAGGCTTGAGCCTCTTGGAAGGAGGCTTGAGCCTCTTGGAAGGGAGGCTCTGAGCCTCTTGGAAGGAGGCTTGAGGCCTCTTGGAAGGAGGCCTGAGCCTCTTGAAGGAGGCTTCTGAGCCTCTTGGAAGGAGGCTTCTGAGCCTCTTGAAGGAGGCTTGAGCCTCTTGGAAGGAGGCTCTGAGCCTCTTGGAAGGAGGCTTCCGAGCCTCTTGGAAGGAGGCTTCCGAGCCTCTTGGAAGGAGGCCTGAGGCCTCTTGGAAGGAGGCTCTGAGCCTCTTGGAAGGAGGCCTGAGGCCTCTTGAAGGAGGCTTCTGAGCCTCTTGGAAGGAGGCTCTGAGCCTCTTGGAAGGAGGCCTGAGCCTCTTGGAAGGAGGCTTGAGCCTCTTGGAAGGAGGCTTCCGAGGCCCTCTTGGAAGGAGGCTCGAGCTCTTGGAGGAGGCTTCCGAGCCTCTTGGAAGGAGGCTTCTGAGCCTCTTGGAAGGAGGCCTGAGCCTCTGGAAGGAGGCTTGAGCCTCTTGGAAGGAGGCTCTGAGGCCTCTTGGAAGGAGGCCTGAGCCTCTTGGAAGGAGGCTCTGAGGCCTCTTGGAAGGAGGCTTCCGAGCCTCTTGGAAGGAGGCTTCCTGAGCCTCTTGGAAGGAGGCTTCTGAGCCTCTTGGAAGGAGGCTTCCGAGGCCTCTTGGAAGGAGGCCTGAGCCTCTTGGAAGGAGGCTCTGAGCCTCTTGGAAGGAGGCCTGAGCCTCTTGGAAGGAGGCTTCCTGAGCCTCTTGGAAGGAGGCCTGAGCCTCTTGGAAGGAGGCCTGAGCCTCTTGGAAGGAGGCCTGAGCCTCCTCTTGAAGGAGGCCTGAGCCTCTTGGAAGGAGGCCTGAGGCCTCTTGGAAGGAGGCTTCCGGAGCCTCTTGGAAGGAGGCTCTGAGCCTCTTGGAAGGAGGCCTGAGCCTCTTGGAAGGAGGCTTCTGAGCCTCTTGGAAGGAGGCCTGAGCCTCTTGGAAGGAGGCTTCCTGAGCCTCTTGGAAGGAGGCTTCCTGAGCCTCTTGGAAGGAGGCTTGAGCCTCTTGGAAGGAGGCTTCCGAGCCTCTTGGAAGGAGGCCTGAGGCCTCTTGGAGGAGGCTCTGAGCCTCTTGGAAGGAGGCTCTGAGCCTCTTGGAAGGAGGCCTGAGCCTCTTGGAAGGAGGCTTCTGAGCCTCTTGGAAGGAGGCTCTGAGCCAGCCTCTTGGAAGGAGGCTTCTGAGCCTCTTGGAAGGAGGCTTGAGCCTCTTGGAAGGAGGCTTCCGAGCCTCTTGGAAGGAGGCTTCTGAGCCTCTTGGAAGGAGGCTTCCGAGCCTCTTGGAAGGAGGCTTCTGAGCCTCTTGGAAGGAGGCTTCCTGAGCCTCTTGGAAGGAGGCTTGAGCCTCTTGGAAGGAGGCTTCCGAGCCTCTTGGAAGGAGGCTTCCGAGCCTCTTGGAAGGAGGCTTCCGAGCCTCTTGGAAGGAGGCTTCCGAGCCTCTTGGAAGGAGGCTTCCGAGCCTCTTGGAAGGAGGCTTCCGAGCCTCTTGGAAGGAGGCTTCCTTCTTGGAAGGAGCAGAGTCTCTTAATTCTCATGTATACATGAATGAGACAGTGTGCCATGAGCTACAAAAGCTCACGTAGCACCGATTCTGTGCGACGAGAGAAGCTAGCGCGCGCATAAAATAACTGAGTGAGCGTGTCTCAATGTACGTCTCATGAGACTCGTCTCATACGCTAGGAATACATAGTTAGCGTTACTTAAGCGACGATATTATTGAATGAAAATTTCCCGCCCAAGCTGTTTTACGCACCTCCGCTGTTGTTTGCAAAGGTTTGTTATGGCAAACATCGCATGAGCTGATCGCTTTGAGATGTCTCAATGCGACTCACCAATGTTAATGTGAGATACACAAGCTTCGTGCGACTCGCGTGCGCTAAATTGTATGTGCGCGTAGCAGTCGTTGCTCAATCTCATCCTTTTTTGTACGCGTGCATGATGTCTGGAAAGGAGGCTTCCGAGCCTCTTGGAAGGAGGCTTCCGAGCCTCTTGGAAGGAGGCTTCCGAGCCTCTTGGAAGGAGGCTACTGAGCTTTTAAAAGAAAGTCCTTCATGTCTCTTAAATATAGCTTTCCGAAGTTTTAAATTCAAGATTTTAGCTCAGAAGCTTAGTAAGAATGATATTATTCAATCTGGTACATTTTTTAATTCATTCTACTTTTTGACCTTTTGATCTTTTGTCCCATACACTGTGCCATCCCTTCATGAGGTGGTTGGGATGGAAAGATTCAGAACTCTTTCCTTTACTAATCGCCATGCACATTATGTACAATATACTGTTTGAGAATAAAAATAATCAAAACTATATAAATAAGTTTTGAATCAACCTTTAATACATCCGCCATTACGCATTTTTGTCCGAGGTACCCCCTGGGAGCAGCGAAGGTACCCCCAGGGGTACATGTACCCCAGCTTGAAAACCGCTGACTTAGGGGAAAATACCTATTCTTAGCAGTCTAAGACATTCGCCAAATTGAAAGATAAAAATAATGAATAATTACACTAAAACACAGATACAGCTAAACTAGTATACATGTGTATGCTCTTTCTTTGCTGATTGGTGTTCACTAAATATAACAGCTTTTACCACAAACTCAGTAAATTTAATATTTAAGTAACAGGTCTATGTTTTTTTCTATCGGCATAGCAATTTCTATAATCTGCAATGAAGTGGAACATGGAAATAGAAAACTGGTGAAGTATTGGTGAAAATGCTGGTTGTTTGTATCCTCCAGTAGAAAAATGCATTCATATAATCGACAGCAAGCTAATCTCGCTTCACTCAAATTTGGAACAAATTTTATTAATTATCAAAACTGGCTTAAAACAAGACACGAATTTCTAGCCTTGACATCAATTTTATGTCATGTAGACTGATATGCAGAAGCATTTAAACATATTGCAAAACAAATTTAACCCTTATGTGGTCAACAAAGAACAGACGTGAATGGCAGGTAGACTGCCCATGATTCCATAGTTGACGTAACAACCATTGCACTTTTGCATGTTTTTCGAATAATTTAGGGACAAAAAGTAAGCACTTAAATGAGGCTTGGAACAAGCAACGTATCGATGTTGCAGCCGTTGAATTATCCTAGTAAACGCTTAATAAATGAAATTCGGTGAAATACCAAATGGTTGATACGTCAACTATGAAATCATGGGCAGTAGAGTACCCGAGCACCCAGATATTGACATTTACATAACTTTTACCATTTTTATCCTATTTGAATAATTTTGGCCATTTTGGAGAAAGGAACTTATATACTTTTTGTTCACTGCCGAGATTTATAGCTTTTGTTTATGGTTATTTAAGAAATCCTTGAAGTATGTAATACCTTAGAGTCTACACGCGTAATTAAAAGTCTATTAACCTAAAGTTTTAAATATAAAAACTTGCTCTTTGCGGTCCTTAGAATTAAAAGTCCTCAGATGATATGTTTGTTTCATAAAAAAAAAATCATGGGGGTTGTGTTCAAGACACAACCGCTCGATGTAAACTACGTAGAACCAAAACTATACACTTTAAGAATGATTTTTTGTCTGTCTGCCCTTATAGACTCGGAAACTGCTGAGCCGATTGGCATGACTATTTGTATGTAGAGGTTTTTGGGAACGAGGGAACGGATTGACAGCGGGAGCAAAATCTGTTGTTGGCGCAACTTCTATCCTCGGCGATAGCGTGATTTCCTGAGCATTTACCGCAGACGGGAGATTTGGCCTGGCAGCGCTTTGCGGTGTGACCGAAGGCCCAGCAGGTAAAGCACTGCATGGGCGACGGGTAATATGGACGAGTTCTACAACGGATGTAGCCGAAATCAATGAAACTCGGCATCGTTGTACCACTGACGGTAACTATTTTTTTTAATCTTTATTTAGGTGTTTTTTTAATTCTAGATTTAGTTCAACACCGGATGGAAAGGAGCTTGAGGAGCCCCCTTCGCGGTCCAACCAAGGGTACCGCCACGATGCCTATTTGTGTCTGATGAATAGAGGGAAGGGTGGGCCGGAGGGGCCCCCCTTGCGTGCCAACCTAGGGCTCGCCCGTTGATATACTTATTACTATTTTGATTAATCTAACACATTAAAAATCAAACTTATTGTAAAACGGATAAAATAAACGAGATAAAAGACAAAAAGAGTAAAAAGATGACACTTTCACAGATAATCACGGGGGTTGCTGGGAATCCACCTAGTGGGACATCCGGGTAAGTTGACGTGCTGCTCCTCCTGGAGCATGGGCCACGTTTCTGTCCGCATCGCAGTTCGGTTTCCTGATGAAGTTCCATAGTCTTGAAAATTTTGGTGCGCTGTTCTCCGGTGTTTGTTGAAGGATGAGGGCTTTTCAGGCTTTTCTGCCTTAACGGATCCTGTCGGATCATTCAGTCCTTTCTTAGAAAGGTTCGAATGCCAAGTGATTGGGTAACTGGCATTTTCAGAGCCCGAATTTATCGGAGGAGCCATTTTGCTCGAAAGTGTGTTTTCTTGAAAACCTTGATGAAAAGGTGGAGAAGATTTCGAGAACATGGCAGAATGTCGTGTAGAAGAAAGGCTGAAAACTAAAAGATGAGACTGAAGCCCCCTAAGCTGAACAGTGTGTGGTTCACTTAGGGGGTGGGACTTAAATCCGAGGAAAGCCTGTTCACCTCGACAGAGGACCCTGTTCCTGAAAGAAGGTGTTCGGGGTCCTATAATTGATGATAAAGCCCAGCATCCTTCAAGAAGCAGAAGAGAGCTGCCGTTCTGGCTTCATCTTCGCCCAGAGCTTCCCTGATGCTGCCTGGAATCCCATAAAGTTCCCTGGGAAATTCGAATTTAGGGCATCGACAAATGAAATGATCCACGCTGTTCCTGACTCCGCAAAGGTCACATTGAGGTCGGAAAGGGCCACCACCAAAATTGTGGGAGACCCTTGAATGTCCGGTCCGTAACCTCGACATGATCACCTGCTCTTTCTGGGAAGTAAGTTCCCTCCATGGGCCAGTAGAGCCTTTAATCTTCCTCAAAGAAGGCATGTGGTTGCTATTCCACGTCCGTGCCCAGTCCTGGCCGACGACACTTTTTGTCCACTTTTTAACGTCGGCCAGCGGGACGGAGCGGGTGTAGGGAAGACCTTCGTGCCCAACGCTTGCTAGGGCATCGGCATCTACGTTCCCTCTGATGCCACAATGGCCGGGAATCCAGGCGAAAATGGTGTCAGGTGCCATACCAGTAAGGATCCCTTGAATCCACGGGTGCTTTGGGGTGTGGCTTTGGAGGGCAGCCACCACGCTGGCTAAGTCCGTAAGGATTGCGATTGGCCTGTTTGCTGGATGGGTGGTAGCGACGAATATGGCTACAGCTTCGGCGGAAAGGACGCTGCATTGAGGCGGTAGGCACTCGGACCTGGCTAGGTTGGTACCGGAGACACTGAAACCTACCCCTTTGTTAGACACGGATCCATCGGTGTACCGTATGGTATGGTTCCGAAAACGAGTGGCCACCAGCTCGATGATCGACCTTCTTAGATCCTCGGAGTTGTCGCCTCTTCGGAAGCACGCGGCGATGGTGCTTTCAATTTTAAAGGGAGGCATCGACCAGCTTCTTGATCCGTGCCATTGGACCTGCGCCACTGGGGGGAGACCTGTGCCGGCCACGCTTCTGAGGATCCGGTCAGCCTCGTCGAAGAGAGGGATCCCGTAATCACCTGATGTGACCGCAACATAGGAAGCTGCCTTGCGGCAGATGGCAGTGAGGACTCTCTGCCGGAAAGGAAAGATCCCGGCTTCGACACAAGCTGCTTCTGCTGGCGTGGAAGGAAGGAGACCGGAGGCCAGTCGGACGTAGTTGTTAAAGACTGGGGACAGCACGCTGATGAGGTCCCTTCTTGCAGAAGCGGTCAACTCTAAACCATACAGCAGGCGACTATCGATGGTGGCTCGGCCAATGTTTAGCCTGGTGTGTCCGTTGTTGGTACGATGTTTATTGGCCAGAGTTTTCATCAGGCTGATTCGCGGTTTGCAGGCCACCTTCACAGCCCGAAAGTGTGGTAGGAAGGTGAGCCGCCGGTCGATATCGACACCAAGAACACGGA
Source organism: Armigeres subalbatus (assembly GCF_024139115.2). Lineage (NCBI taxonomy): Eukaryota > Metazoa > Arthropoda > Insecta > Diptera > Culicidae > Armigeres > Armigeres subalbatus. Next base: position 75,564,911 of record NC_085141.1, on the reverse strand, counting down.
CGATTTTCCGGTTGGGTATGGGGTCGTGGCCAAGCTTAATGGCGGCCATGGCAAACATGGCCCCGGATGCACTTGCCCGCGTTCATGGTGAAACCAACGGAAGTGGCCCATCGGTGGATTGCGCTAACCGCCGCCTGCGCTTTGATTCTGGTTCGTCCGGGGGTTCCGCCTACGACAACTAGAAGGATGTCGTCAGCGTAGACGAATAGGTGGACGTTGGCCGATAGTATGCCGAATACCCCGTTCATTGCGATCAGGAAAAGGGTGACCGCAAGAACCGACCCTTGGGGGACCCCAGTTTCCTCGGCATACTCTCCGGATGCAGAGCTGCCGATGAGGACCGTGAAGGTCCTACCGGTCAAGAAATGTTTGATAAAGGCAAGCATGTTGCCGGTGATGCCCCATTCTAGTAGTTTGTTGAGGACCAGGGGTGTCCAGGTCCTGCTGAAGGCTTTGGCAATGTCCAGCGAGACCAGGTCAACATGCTTGCCTTCATTGTACGCGCTCTGTAGCACACTGCCCAGGTTGGCAAAGTATCCCGAGCAGCACAAGTCAAGCGATTTTGGTTGCAGCAACTTAATTGTGACTGAATCTAGTCATATATAAGTTGCTGTGATCAAAGACGGAAATCTTCGTTTTACTATCAGTTGCATCGATGCTCAGTAGGCAGCTTCGTCATTGATTCGTGTTTGTTTTGATCAGACGCTCGGCAATACAGGCACGAACATCGCGCAGCATGCTGTCAAACTTCCATACCAAATTTACCGCCCGATCCTCAATAGCCGATTGATAATCGAGCGTAAAAAATGAATATCTACCGGGGCTGAAATGAATATTTTGAATTGCGGTTGATTTGCACCGATAAATGATGATTATTTTACTTTATATACTAAACAGATGCATATATTTTAAGAATCTGATTTCATAATGTTGAATCCATGCACCATGGAATGATATTCATATTTTGAGATTTCAAGTTGAATATCAATGTGCCAAGCTGAAGATTCTTTTTGACACCGCACAAAACAATGCTGACACCGATAGTCGTCGCTTGGTGCTGTTCGTGCACATGCCGTCCTATTCATTCGCACATTCAAATTCGGGAAGGACTGGCAACATGATTGTGTGTTGGATGTCAGCTGTTTGAGTGTAGTTGAAATGAATTTTTCTGTCCCTGGCTGTGATCTATGTGGAACATGTGTGTTGCTTGGGATGTGCTGGTGCCATACCCTGGGCGAAAGGCGTGCTGTTGGAAGCCAAATCTTCCATCCGCTTCCAGTTTTTCACGGAGCCGGCGGTTGACCATCCTCTCCATGGTCTTACAGGCACAGGAGGTGAGGGAGATCGGTCGAAACTTGGAGGGATCCTGACCCGTGGTGTGGTTTTTGGGGATGGGGATCACGTGGCTTTTCCTCCACTCGTCGGGGAAAGTGCAGTTCTCCCAAATATCATTGACGAGTTTGAGAAGATGGGTTTTAGCGTCTGGAGGAAGCATGGGATACCCCAACTCATCCGGGCCGGATTAGTTCCCATTGCACTTGGAGAGTGCATGGGCCAACTAACCTGCTGAGAAGGGTAAGTTCAACAGGCAGTTGGGGGGTGGGGGGTATCCGCGGGAATAAAGGTGGTGCTGAGAGTCAAGTTTCGAGTGGATATAGTGCTTCGGAAGTCGGCCGCGTACTGGACTGTGGCTACCAGGGAGGCGAAGTATTCCCCGAGGGTGTTGGCAACTTGTGCAGGTTCAGAGATCGTTTGGTTGCCTTGGTCGAGGCGGATAGGCGTCACCCTCAACTTACCACTTATAGCATTTATCCGTCTCCACAAATCGGCGATTGATTGGGAGGGGTTGATGCTGTCGACAAAGTCTTCCCACTGCTTTGATTTCGCCTCCCTGATAATGATTTTGCACTGTCGATGTTTTTCTTTGTAACAGTCCAGGGCGTCTGGCCTGAGAGGGTGGTTGGGCTGAGCTTCCTCAGAGACCGCAAATCTTTGCGTCTGGATTTGACCGCGCGCCGAGTTTCCTCGGACCACCATCTGAGTGCGCGGCGGCCGGGATGGCCGCTGGACCGGGGAATGTTTTGCTGGGCAGCATCGAGGATCATGCTGGTAAAATCGGAGAAGGACAAGGGAAAGGGGGACTTCCATATAAATGAAGTACAAATTTCTGCTAAAATTGAGAATTAATCTAGATTCTAGAAGATGGAATCTAAATTTGCAAGTTTTGAATACGTTAAGTATTCTAAATAAGTTGCAAATGATAAAAATATAGAATTAATCAATTTTAGGTGAAACAAAGTTCATCGGTTCTGCTAGTATAGTATATTAACAATATAGATATTCCACCTCTTGAGTCTTTATACGTTAGATAATGGGTAGCAATCTCCAATCTAGCAGCTGGATCCAACCCATTCATACACTACGTTTCACAGTTAAATAATACACTCAACCCTTTTTAACGTCACTTATTGGGGGACGTAGGTAAACCGAATGTGACGAAAACAGAATTTTTGCTCAAATTTCTAGCATTTAATTGATTGATCGTTGGATACTTTTAAATACATTCACTTGCGTCTTACATGAGGTATTGTAAGATCTCTCCAAATCACGGCATATGACATGTTATAAGATCTCCAAGTTGTCCTGGAGACTGAATCAAACGGTCTACCGAATCAACCAAGGCTTCCACGATGTCCCCAGCCTCGATGTCAAACCAATTTTGTCTTCTGAGTATTAGTTTTTAACTTACGTCTCAAATACAGGCATATGAGATGTTGTGAGAACTCCAAACTGTCCAGGAGTTCAAATTAAATGGTCTATCGAATCAACCAACGTTTTCATGATGTTCCAAACCGTGGTATCAACTCAATTATGTACTCCGAGGATTTACTTTCACTTGCGTCTCAAAATAAGACATATGAGGTATTGTAAGATCGCCAAGTTGTCCTGGAGTTTGGATCAAATGCTCTAATGAATCTACTAAGCCTTTCACGATGTCCCGCCATGGTACCAACCTAGTTTTGTCCTCCGAGTATTTGTTTTTCACTTACGTCTCAAATACAAGCATATGAGATGTTGTAAGATCTCCAAATTGTCTTGGAGTTTTAATCAAATGGTCTATCGAATCAACCAAAGCCTTCATGATGTCCTGAGCCGTTGGATCAACTCAATTATGTTCTCCGAGTCTTTGTCTTTCACTTACGTCTCAAATCCAGGCATATGAGATTTTGTAAAATCCTTAAATTGTTCAGGAGTTTGATTCAAATGGTCTACTGAATCAAACAAAGCTTTCACGATGTCCCCAGCTGCGGTTTAAGATGTTGTAAGATCTCGAAATTGTCCTGGATTTCTCTCAATTGTTTAAGAGATTGAATCAAATGGTCTACTGAACCAACCAAGGCTTCCATTATGTCCCCAGCCACGATATCAACGCAATAATGTCCACTAAGTGTATTTTGATTACTTACCAAATGAACAACGACTTGGATAATGTTTTTAGAAGCGGTATCACCCCAATTGTGTTCTCCTAGTATTTATAGTTTACTTGCGATCCTCCAAATTACCCTAGAGTAGGAACCAAATAGTCTACCAAATCAACCTCGCCTGGAACTATGCCTCCAATGGAGGTGTGTTCCCAATTTTTTGTATCTTTATTAGCGAGGCTGGCTCACCTTGGTTCCCAATAATGTCATCCGAGCACATGCACATATTTTATTCATGAAGATGACATAATCCAGGCTCCCTAAACTGCCCCATGTCCCCACCACAGGTATGCACCTAATCGCGTCCTCCAAGTACATTTTTTGTGGGTTGTTAGCACCGCTGGGGACATCATAAAAGCCATTCCCAGCCAACACATGATCGTATATGATGTCACATTAGATGCAAAAGTGGAGGCTATATAGGTACTTCCCCATACACTATGTACGTATATTGCCTCCACTTTAGCATTTTATGTTGTTGATTTGGTAGACCATTTGATGCAAACTGCAATAATTTGTAGATCTTACAACATCCAATATGCCTGTAATTGAGATGCAAGAGAAACAAAAATACTCGAAGGACATAATTGAGTTTATACCGCGGCTGGGGACAACTTGGAAGCCTTGAATGATTCACCAGACTATTTGATCCAAACTACAGGACAATTTGGAAATCTTACAACACCTCATATGTCTTGCTTTGAGACGCAAGTGAAAGACAAATACTCAGAAAACATAAGTGAGTTGATACCGCGGCTGGAGACATCATGGAAGACTTGATTGATTCGGCAGACCATTTGATTCAAACTCCAGGACAATTTGAAGATCTTAGAGCAACTCATATGCCTACATTTGAGACGCAAATGAAAGACAAATACTCGGAGGACATATTTGGGATGAAACCGCGGTTGAGGAGTCCATGGAATTCTTGGATGACCTGGAAAGGAACGACTGCTTAAGGCATATTGAGCTTGGTTTAATAGGTCATATAGGGCATGAACCATTTTTGGAAAAAAAAAGATAACAGCCCTTAGATTACGCGGGTAGACCTCAAGACATATACTCCAGGGAATTCTTGGATGACCTGGAACGGAATTTGGTTAAATATATCAAATAGGACAAAAAGAGATAACAGCTCTTTCGTTACGCTTGTAGACCGTTTAGAGTCCAGGAAATTCTTGGATGATCTGGAATGGAACAACTGTTGAAGGCAAATGATGAATATAAAAAGCATCTACTTTGTTGTTTAGGTTTCTAAAAGTGCCTCACTTTTGGATGTTAATAATGTTTCAAATTCTTTTTACGTCACGTGCCATAAAAAGGAGACCGTAAAACGAAGTTACGGATAAAAAACTGCCTTAAAAAGAGGCCTTATTTCTGCTATCAATGATGTAACCTTTGATGCTGCTAGAGGGATGGCAATAAGCAGTACCTACTGCGCACGTAAGAATATCCGCAAACACACCTCGTAACATCCGAGTGGAGACAGTTGCTCACACCCGTACCCGGTGCAACAGAGAGCGGTACAGTGTAGCAAGGGCAGAAGAGAAACGAATCCACCGCAGAAAAAAGTCAACACGAAGAGATTGTGATAGCTGAAACGCAGGAGAACATGGATAAAAACGATATGCGGAGGTTTTACGCAAATGTCAATGTCGCGCGGCATAAGACTGCGCCAGTGCCCGCCATGTGCAATGACTGAGAGGGGAGTTTGCTGACAGACAAGACTATGGTGGCAGCCAGGTGGAAGGAGCACTTCGAAGATTTGTTGAATGGTGAAAATGAAGGTGTATTAAGGAGCAGGATGGACATAGTCGGCGACGGTCAAAATCGGAAAAAATATTTTAAGCTCATCGCCGCTGAAGCCACTTGTCTGGCTTTTAGTGGAGGATATTAGAATTTCAGAAGACACCAGCCTAAAAAATGTCAGAAATAAAGGAAAAATAAGCAGAATCGAAAGCGGCGCGAAACCAAAAGGAAATATAGGTACTCATTAGCAACGTTCGGCTTTGGCCCGCGATGGAAGCGTACATACGTGTATCGCGCCGGTGGAAAAGCGAGAGGAACGTCAAGAATTAATTTCAAACAATCTGAAAATCATCATTTTCAGAACAATACAAAGAAGCGTTGATTCTTCCTAGATCGAATGGTCCAATAAAATTGGAAATCCATCGAGAACGGCTGAGATTTTAACGTTCAAAGTATTTTATATTTTTTGGCGGTCTCCAGTTTTCGCATTTGCGAAGTGTATCCCAATATATGTGTTTTCTGTAGTCCTACGTCAAAACATCCTGAGAATGGTCAAAATGTTATCATACTTTAGAAAAATGATTCTCATATTTTTCATTATTTACATACACTTTCAAACGGGGAAAACTGCAATTTGTTTGTGAGCTTTTCGGATAATTTAAGGTTTTGTTTTGTTAAATGTGAATATATAACACTAAGAATGGACAAATACAAGATACATATTTGTCATTTCCTTAATTACTGCATCCTGCTGACGCTTTTTAAAGAATTCTCCTAACTGTTTGAGAACACTAGAATAAGTAAGTTCTGGAATATAAGCCCAGCACCAGAACGTGTTAAAACCTTTATGACCATCAGAGATAATAACAGTCCTTCTTAAATATTCTCGATCCATTTAAACCAATTTACCCGACCATCACACGTTCGCAATATCCTACTGTTAACTACTTCCCTGTACAGTGGACGGTAAATTACTTTCCAAAATAGAGTTATTACCACACCTCTTGCTTCACACTTGTGGCAGCAGAATCGGAAAACTACTCCCTGAAGCCACGTCCATTTGTGCAAATGTCTTTTGGCTGGAGTTCCGAGTTTCCAATCTACCACCGGTTAGGTCTTCCTGTGGAACTCTCAACGGCGATGTTCTCTTTATGACTCGAAATGGAATATTTGAATGTGAACAATAAATTTTAATTAAACTATCCAAACGAAATGATACTTGAGTCGAAACTCTCCGTCCGGTTCTTGGACTGATTGCAGCGTTTTCGTAGCCGGGTAGGTGTGCAGCATCCGAATGGCTTATGTCTGCCCATGGTTTGGAATTGAGTAATGAGTTTGGCCTGGTAGGAGCAGACGCTCCTTTCGTTGAACAGGCTTTGCCAAGAGGAGAAATTTATTTGCATGACTAGAGTGGAGCATATTCGAATGGTGATGGAGTCCTTGAAGCGGACAGCTTGCAGCATCACCGACGACGCATTTTGATTTTTCGATTTCTCAATCTGCTGGAGAAAAGTTTTACGATTATGATTATGGCAGCAGCTAGCCCATTAAGTCAAACGAGCTCTGTCCTTCGGAGCGCAAGAATAGCACTTGACAAGCGAGCAACTATGCAGTGACAAAATTCTCCGATCGGGCTGACAGACAGGCAGTGATTGACATTTCACTATTAAATTTCTTCCCTGGTACATAGCACGGTTCAATGGCTGGGGCCAGCGGCTATGAGGTGGACGGAAAAGGAAGATGCGCCCATGTTTACAACGGAAATGGAATTCCCGAGTCAAGTTGGATGTTGTTGTCATCGTTTTTGTGCTCGCCGTATCCATCGTTACTGGGCGCTCCTTTGCCATGAGGACGAGGCGAATGACATTGTGTGCATTTCGTTCGCTTAAGTCATTCCTTTCCTTCTGGCGCAAATTTAATCATGTCGCTGTTAAACGGACACAAGTGTGGTGGCAATAAGGATAGCGAAATCAGCGTTTGTGCTTCGTTTGCATGACGTCAAGTTATTTGTTGATAAGGCAAACGATTTCAATAAAACCCTGAATGAAAATGATTTTTCCTAACAATTGAAATTGAATGCAACAAAGGTATCTGTAGCCATTTTATTTCATAAAGATTTGTAGTGGAATTCAAGAAGCATGTTTTGCCTAATGGATAGACGTTAATAAAAATTGTTCTTTAGCTTCAACAGACAAAATTTATTTGTGGAAATGATTTTTAAGTATCTACTCATTCAGCTTTACATTCCACCCGGAATTTGTTCGGATTTTCTACTAAGTATTCTGTTAGCATTTTCACTGTTAAAGTTATTCTATACCTGCGTGTATAAGGCACAATGGCAATGCTTTGAGAGTCAAGAATGTTTTCCACTCGAAACAGCATCCTTGACTAAACCGAAAATCAAACCTGTGTCCCCTGGATTGACAATCTCAAGCCTTTGCTCACAATTCTTACTGAAGACGGTACGGTAATCTAATCAATGTATCGATACCATAATATTCCAGAATTTTTTGCGTCGGTGAAGCGTTACGGAGCCGAAATGTTTTTCAATACAGATTCTACGTTTCTTATACACTAATGATAGTTTTGGGAAACCGAAAGTCTCGCGGTTTGGTCGAGGTTAGGAAGTACAATAATACAGTAGCAAAGGAAGGGAATTTGAGGTGTTAATTAATTACAATGCTGATGTACATCATTGGCAATGTTTCACATTTGAAACAGGACAAACATTTGTTTGGAAGACAGCAACGAGAGGAAAACATACGAATGGTTTTTTTTTACGGTAGACAACAAGAGGAAGACATTCTTAAGGGATTAAAACAGCAAAAGGGATGGGTGGACGACGATTACAGTCTAACATCTGCAACTTTCAAAAATTGGTGGACAAGGGCCATGTATTCGAGATCAAGCCCCGCCAACACTTTCCTAATAGGCTTTGGCTGCTTTCCTCGAACCCGGAGATATTCAGTTAGCACAAATCTGGGGCCACGATGCTCCTCGCACGCCCACACGACTTGGTCAATGTCCTGATAATCGGCGCCGCAAACTCAGAGATTGCCTTCTTAGAGTCCCACTCGAAGATGTGCATTTAAAGAGTAGTGATCAGACATTAGACAACACATGGTTGGAATGAAGTCTCGTATCAAACTCAATTCTTTTAACCATGTCCGCTTCGACACATTTGTCTATTTTTGTTGCCAGCTGATCAAGGTTTCCTGACGAACCAATGAGAAATCAACGAAGGTGATTTACCGATCGTAAATATCACCTTCCATAGCGTCCTTCTTAGCCTGAGAATCCGCTTTCTCATGTCCCGGGATCGAGCAATGGGAAGGGATCCAAGCCATGTATGCTCGAAGGAATAGTGTATAGCTGTTAGCTCAACAGTATACGCGGAGCTGAGCTTTAAAAAGAAGGGCTTACCTCCTGCGTTTTGTACCAGTCGTAAACAACTATGAAACGATTTTGAGCGTTCTATTCGAGCAGCTTCTCGAAGTTTCCAATCACCAATAGATTAGGAACCTCACAACGGATGAGGAAACGGAGCGGTTATTTCGCGAAACGATCTGTTAGCTACATTATTTCTGCAAGTACTGCCTTGAAAGGTGGCTTCCGAGCCTCTTGAAAGGAGGCTTCCGAGCCTCTTGGAAGGAGGCTTCCGAGCCTCTTGGAAGGAGGCTTCCGAGCCTCTTGGAAGGAGGCTTCCGAGCCTCTTGGAAGGAGGCTTCCGAGCCTCTTGGAAGGAGGCTTCCGAGCCTCTTGGAAGGAGGCTTCCGAGCCTCTTGGAAGGAGGCTTCCGAGCCTCTTGGAAGGAGGCTTCCGAGCCTCTTGGAAGGAGGCTTTTTGGAAGAAGGCTTCCGAGCCTCTTGGAAGGAGGCTTCTGAGCCTCTTGGAAGGAGGCTTCTGAGCCTCTTGGAAGGAGGCTTGAGCCTCTTGGAAGGAGGGCTTCGAGGCCTCTTGGAAGGAGGCTCTGAGCCTCTTGGAAGGGAGGCTTCCGAGCCTCTTGGAAGGAGGCTTCCAGGCCTCTTGGAAGGAGGCTTCCGAGGCCTCTTGGAAGGAGGCTTCCAGGCCTCTTGGAAGGAGGCCTGAGGCCTCTTGGAAGGAGGCTTCTGAGCCTCTTGGAAGGAGGCTTCTGAGCCTCTTGGAAGGAGGCTTCTGAGCCTCTGGAAGGAGGCTTCCAGGCCTCTTGGAAGGAGGCTTTGAGCCTCTTGGAAGGAGGCCTGAGCCTCTTGGAAGGAGGCTTCTGAGCCTCTTGAAGGAGGCTTGAGCTCTTGGAAGGAGGCTTGAGCTCTTGGAAGGAGGCTGAGCCTCTGGAAGGAGGCTTGAGCCTCTTGGAAGGAGGCTTCTGAGCTCTTGGAAGGAGGCTTGAGCCTCTTGGAAGGAGGCTTCCTGAGCCTCTTGGAAGGAGGCCTGAGCCTCTTGAAGGAGGCTTCTGAGGCCTCTTGAAGGAAGCTTTGAGCCTCTTGGAAGGAGGCCTGAGGCCTCTTGGAAGGAAGCCTGAGCCTCTTGGAAGGAAGCCTGAGGCCTCTGGAAGGAGGCTTCTGAGGCCTCTTGGAAGGAGGCTTCCGAGAGCCTCTTGGAAGGAGGCTTCTGAGCCTTGAAGGAGGCTCTGAGCCTCTTGGAAGGAGGCTCTGAGCCTCTTGGAAGGAGGTTTGAGCTCTTGGAAGGAGGCCTGAGCCTCTTGGAAGGAGGCTTGAGCCTCTTGGAAGGAGGCTGAGCCTCTTGGAAGGAGGCTCTGAGCCTCTTGGAAGGAGGCTTCCGAGGCCTCTTGGAAGGAGGCTTCGAGCCTCTTGAAAGGAGGCTTCAGATCCTATTGGAAGGAGGCTTCCTAGCCTCTGGATGAGGTTTCCGAGCCTCTTGGAAGGAGGCTTCTGAGCCTATTGGAAGGAGGCCTGAGGCCTATTGGAAGGAGGCTTGAGCCTCTTGGAAGGAGGCTTCCAGGCCTCTTGAAAGGAGGCTTCTGAGCCTCTTGAAAGGAGGCCTGAGGCCTCTTGAAGGAGGCTTCCTGAGCCTCTTGGAAGGAGGCTTCTGAGCCTCTTGAAAGGAGGCTTCTGGGCCTCTTGAAAGGAGGCTTCTGAGCCTCTTGAAGGAGGCTTCTGAGCCTCTTGAAGGAGGCTTCTGAGCCTCTTGAAAGGAGGCTTCCGAGCCTCTTGGAAGGAGGCCTGAGCCTCTTGGAAGGAGGCTTCTGAGGCCCTCTTGGAAGGAGGCTTCTGAGCCTCTTGAAGGAGGCTTCTGAGCCTCTTGGAAGGAGGCTTCTGAGCCTCTTGGAAGGAGGCTTCTGAGCCTCTTGGAAGGAGGCTTCTGAGCCTCTTGGAAGGAGGCTTCCAGGGCCTCTTGAAGGGAGGCCTCTTGGAAGGAGGCCTGAGGCCTCTTGGAAGGAGGCTCTGAGCCTCTCGGAAGGAGGCTTCTGAGGCCTCTTGGAAGGAGGCTTCTGAGGCCTCTTGGAAGGAGGCTGAGCCTCTTGAAGGAGGCTTCTGAGCCTCTTGGAAGGAGGCCTGAGCCTCTTGGAAGGAGGCTTCCGAGCCTCTTGGAAGGAGGCTTCCAGGCCTCTTGGAAGGAGGCTTCTGAGCCTCTTGAAGGAGGCTTCTGAGCCTCTTGGAAGGAGGCTTCCGAGCCTCTTGGAAGGAGGCCTGAGGCCTCTTGGAAGGAGGCTTCTGAGCCTCTTGGAAGGAGGCTCTGAGCTCTTGAAGGAGGCTTCCGAGCCTCTTGGAAGGAGGCTTCCTGAGCCTCTTGAAGGAGGCTTCTGAGCCTCTTGGAAGGAGGCTTCTGAGCCTCTTGGAAGGAGGCTCTGAGGCCTCTTGGAAGGAGGCCTGAGCCTCTTGGAAGGAGGCTTCCAGGCCTCTTGGAAGGAGGCTTCTGAGCCTCTTGGAAGGAGGCCTGAGCCTCTTGGAAGGAGGCTTCTGAGCCTCTTGGAAGGAGGCCTGAGCCTCTTGGAAGGAGGCTTGAGGCCTCTTGGAAGGAGGCTTCCGAGCCTCTTGGAAGGAGGCTTCCAAGCCTCTTGGAAGGAGGCTTCCAAGCCTCTTGGAAGGAGGCTTCCAAGCCTCTTGGGAGGAGGCTTCCAAGCCTCTTGAAAGGAGTCTTCCGAGCCTCTTGAAAGGAGGCTTCCGAGCCTCTTGGAAGGAGGCTTCCGAGCCTCTTGGAAGGAGGCTTCCAAGCCTCTTGAAAGGAGTCTTCCGAGCCTCTTGAAAGGAGGCTTCCGAGCCTCTTGAAAGGAGGCTTCCGAGCCTCTTGAAAGGAGGCTTCCGAGCCTCTTGGAAGGAGGCTTCCGAGCCTCTTGGAAGGGAGGCTTCTGAGCTCTTGAAAGGAGGCCTGAGCCTCTTGAAAGGAGGCTTGAGGCCTCTTGAAAGGAGGCTTGAGCCTCTTGAAAGGAGGCTTCTGAGCCTCTTGAAAGGAGGCCTGAGCCTCTTGAAAGGAGGCTTCTGAGCCTCTTGAAAGGAGGCTTCTGAGCCTCTTGAAAGGAGGCTTCTGAGCCTCTTGAAAGGAGGCTTGAGCCTCTTGAAAGGAGGCTTCCTGAGCCTCTTGAAAGGAGGCTCTGAGCCTCTTGAAAGGAGGCTTCTGAGCCTCTTGAAAGGAGGCTTCTGAGCCTCTTGAAAGGAGGCCTGAGCCTCTTGAAAGGAGGCTTGAGCCTCTTGAAAGGAGGCTTCCGAGCCTCTTGAAAGGAGGCTTCCGAGCCTCTTGAAAGGAGGCTTCCGAGCCTCTTGAAAGGAGGCTTCCGAGCCTCTTGAAAGGAGGCTTCCGAGCCTCTTGAAAGGAGGCTTCCGAGCCGCTTGAAAGGCGGCTTCCGAGCCGCTTGAAAGGAGGCTCCCGAGCCTCTTGAAAGGCGGCTTCCGAGCCTCTTGAAAGGAGGCTTCCGAGCCTCTTGAAAGGAGGCTTCCGAGCCTCTTGAAAGGAGGCTTCCGAGCCTCTTGAAAGGAGGCTTCCGAGCCTCTTGAAAGGAGGCTTCCGAGCCTCTTGAAAGGAGGCTTCTGAGCCTCCTGAAAGGAGGCTTCTGAGCCTCTGAAAGGAGGCTTCCGAGCCTCTTGAAAGGAGGCTCTGAGCCTCTTGAAAGGAGGCTTCTGAGCCTCTTGAAAGGAGGCTTCTGAGCCTCTTGAAAGGAGGCTTCTGAGCCTCTTGAAAGGAGGCTTCCTGAGGCCTCTTGAAAGGAGGCTTCTGAGCCTCTTGAAGGAGGCTCTGAGCCTCTTGAAAGGAGGCCTGAGCCTCTTGAAAGGAGGCTTCTGAGGCCTCTTGGAAAGGAGGCTTCCTGAGCCTCTTGAAAGGAGGCTTCTGAGCCTCTTGAAAGGAGGCTTCTGAGCCTCTTGAAAGGAGGCTTCTGAGCCTCTTGAAAGGAGGCCTGAGCCTCTTGAAAGGAGGCTTCTGGAGCCTCTTGAAAGGAGGCTTCTGAGCCTCTTGAAAGGAGGCTTCTGAGCCTCTTGAAAGGAGGCTTCTGAGCTCTTGAAAGGAGGCTCTGAGCCTCTTGAAAGGGGGCTCTGAGCCTCTTGAAAGGAGGCTTCTGAGCCTCTTGAAGGAGGCCTGAGCCTCTTGAAAGGAGGCTTCTGAGCCTCTTGAAAGGAGGCTGGAGCCTCTTGAAAGGAGGCTTCGAGCCTCTTGAAAGGAGGCCTGAGCCTCTTGAAAGGAGGCTTCCAGGCCTCTTGAAAGGAGGCCTGAGCCTCTTGAAAGGAGGCTCTGAGCTTGAAAGGAGGCTTCTGAGCCTCTTGAAAGGGGGCTTCTGAGCCTCTTGAAAGGAGGCCTGAGCCTCTTGAAAGGAGGCTTCCGAGCCTCTTGAAAGGAGGCCTGAGCCTCTTGAAAGGAGGCTTCTGAGCCTCTTGAAAGGAGGCTTCTGAGCCTCTTGAAAGGAGGCTTCTGAGCCTCTTGAAAGGAGGCTCTGAGCCTCTTGAAAGGAGGCTCTGGAGCCTCTTGAAGGAGGCTTCTGAGCCTCTTGAAAGGAGGCCTGAGCCTCTTGAAATGAGGCTGAAAGGAGGCTTCCGAGCCTCTTGAAAGGGAGCTTCCGAGCCTCTTGAAAGGAGGCTTCCGAGCCTCTTGAAAGGAGGCTTCCGAGCCTCTTGAAAGGAGGCTTCCGAGCCTCTTGAAAGGAGGCTTCCGAGCCTCTTGAAAGCAGGCTTCCGAGCCTCTTGAAAGGAGGCTTCCGAGCCTCTTGAAAGGAGGCTTTGCTCAGAGAATGTCTGCTGAAATTCTCCCTGAAGTTCCTCAGGAAATTCCTACAAGAACTCTACATAAATTACTTCGGAACTCCTCAGAAAGTTTTACTGAATTCCTTTCGAATCTCACATAACATATATAAACTTACTCAACCTGACCCCCGGAATTTCTTCTAGAAATATTTCCAGGAGTTTTTCTAGAAATACTCATGACAATTCAATCGCAAATTCTTCTGGAAATTTCCGATAGTTAATCCATAAATTTTATCTGAAATGAACCCGGACATTCATTCATGTATTTTTAAAAACTTTTCTCCAAGAAGTCCTCTGGAAAATCGTTATTAAACTGATTAATTATTTTAGAGCGTCTTAGGGGAAATGCTACAAGGTTAAAAGACTATTATTCTTCCATTTACTTCCACTATTAACTTTTTTATGTATCAACAATCAGATACGCATTTCGTTTCCTACTTGGAAACTTCTTCAGTGTTTGTTATCGACGATAACAAACACTGAAGAAGTTTCCAAGTAGGAAACGAAATGCGTATCTGATTGTTGATACATAAAAAAGTTAATAGTGGAAGTAAATGGAAGAATAATAGTCTTTTAACCTTGTTATTAAACTCTTCAGTAGTTGGTTCAGAAATTCCCCTGGGCATTTTTTTCTTCATTTTGAGAAATAGATCTTCAAACGAAGTATGAATTAGTTTCTCCATGTTCTCTTGTTTTTAGTGTTTCGCACATTTGCTATTTCAGAACAGCAGTGCAGCATAACGTGAAAAAACAAAGTAAATTTGCTTTATCATACAAAATGTTACATTGTGCTTCACTTCATCAAAGCTTTTTGTCTCTTCATGATTAACTCGATGTTTTGAACTTAATTGTTTCCTGATTAATTTGGATCTGCTGTCATGAAATTAGGATCTTTCGATTATTCGAGTACATGCTTAATAATGCACTTTGCAGTGAATGACAGCTAACAAGTATCGGCCAAAAATACCTTGATAGGCAGTTTCTATTGATTCTTGTGATAACTTGTTAGTTTGCTCTTTGAGCACTCTAGTTTTCTGTAACGTTATGCAATGTTTGAACGTTCGGAAAATACATTTCAAATCAACTGTCTAAGACGAGTTAAGTACTCTCCATTTAATTCCACCAATTATTTTCGATATCTTTGCAGATACGTATTTCGACCACAACTGTGTGGTCGTCTTCAGTGTCTCGTACTTGACTCGACTTTTCAAATCATGGTCTATTCTTCTAAAATCTGTTTGATTACATTAGTGTTAACCGTGCTGGTTTGGCAAAAGTTCTGAATTACCTACAAGTGTGCCAATGCGCTTATAAGAGATTTTTGTAGATTAAATCTGCTTAAAAGGCTGAGATTTCGGCAGTCCCACCTTCTGAGGAGGAAGGGTCCCTTTTTCACCCTTTTCCATCATCCCTTTCCTTTTCCGTGCCCTACCCCACCTTCTGCCTCTTTTCTTTCCGTCAGGTACATGCAGAGAAAGGCTATGAAGGGGTACAAATCTCCCAATTGGAAGAGAACGTAACGCCTGAACCAACTTTGTGATACCTGATAGGTTTAATAGCGATAATTGATCGTCTGACTTAGAAGTAGGATTTCTGGAGAAACTTCAACTCGATTTCTATATAAATCTTCAAAATCCATCGAAAGGCGGTAGTCACGTTCTAAATCTTCCCGTTCAACGTAACGCTCTAGATTTCCAAAAAAAATAAATGACACCCAGTATAGAAAAGAAAGACGTAAGTCCTACGTTAAAACAGGTGCTTTTTGTTACAGTTCTCACTGTTTTCGCCTCAATCCAGTGCTTATCCTTACCGTTTGTTGGTTTGTATGTCCTGGGACCAGCAGTTGTATTTGACCTGAGGTTCATTTTCCAGATGCGTCGCCAAAGCTGCTGGCCAGCATCTTTTGCTTGCCATTGTTGAAAAACAGACTGAAATTTGCAACATTGCGGGCCATTTCTTCGGGAGACTCCGACATTCCTGTTATCGTTCTATCTTATTCTTGGTGGCCGAGATCCATTAGGTATTTTTAAAGGATTTAGACTATTTAGCATGCTACCAGACGAAATGAAAATGGAAACAAATGAGATGAGATTCAAACAAAAATGCACAGACTATATGGAAAGCAAAATTTTGATATAGAGATAACGATTGATGGACAGAAGAAAAAAATATCAAATTTGATAAACTGTCTTGTAAGCTTCTCATCGTCAAATGAAGCGTATGGGGTGGTAGTGGATTTCAGAAATTCCTACGGGATCAGGGAAAAAGGTTGGGATGTGCTTTTCTTCCGATGATCAACATTATCACCTTTCCAATCAATTGTAGTCTGGTCCGACCAAGGCACTGAACAAATCTAGTTGGAATTTTGTTTATACCACTTGACCTACATCCATGTTATTACAATCAGCCCTTCGTTGATGCCACCTTGACCACCGATGCAGTTCGGCTAAATCACTTTGTAGCGGCAATGATGGATTCCAGGATAACTTGGGCCTTTTGATCTGTGCGGAGAAAAATAATTATGATTTAGAAAAAAAAAGAACGGCTTTCGAATGAACTTTACGAAAAATGTTCCTTCAAGTTGCAGTCAAGCCTGAACAATGAATCATTATCACTAGGCTGCTGGATTTGCGAGAAATATCGACAACGGGTTCCTCCCTCGCAGTTCATCCAAGTCTATCCTTTGCAACAAAGTCCTTCTTTCTAGTTCGTTGTTGTTGGATGTAGTTTTCTCGAACGGATCCACGATCTGAACGTTTACTCATAAAGCCGCTTCAACAAGGTGCACGAAGGGATCTCTTCTTCTTCTTCTTCGTTCTGTTTTGGGTGGTGCTATTCTTTTGCGCACACACCCAACCTAACTGGATTGGCACCGCAGGCCATATGTCCAACCTATTTCTATTTATACTCCGTGGAGTTTACAATCATGGCATTCTTCTTTATCGGCATTTTTGTCGATGTGTCACAAAGCGACTTATAATAATTTTTATTTTAACGTCCGTAGACTTGGTTTTCTTTTATAGTCGTGTAGACTTTTATCCCAATATTTGGGGTTGTGTGGAGGAGGTGGGAATCGAACCCATGAGCATCTGATCTTCCAAAAATGTGAAAAAAATAAGCTCGTGAAAATCAGAATTTTCAACTGAATTATTTTTAAATCAATCAATATAGCATTTTACTAGAAAGTTTCAGCACATGAAAATATCAAATATTACATACTATTAAAATATCCCAACTGTTTTTTATCTGTGTACGGATGTTTAGAAGAAATATATTGATCACACAAAGTTTTGGTTATGTGTTATAAGACATTTTTCCAACAAGTAAATGTTGCTCGCACTGTAATATGCCTTGTAAATAAAAATTTACTTTATTAAAAAAAAAAAACACCCTTACTCACGCCCGTCTAGAGAAAAAGTGAGCATCTCTAGGAACATAACTGACCAGTACGAAGAAACTAGACGAGATGGGTCCGTAAATGAGACATCCGTAAAAAAATGTTAAAATCGATCAAAAGACGCCTAATATACGGCTGGTTAAAAATTTAGTTTCAATAGGACAGCGGTTCTCAACCTGGGGTAGCTTTGCTGGCCCTAGGGGGTACCTTGGACAAAAATGCGGATGTGTAAAAATTTCAACAAAAACTTTTTGATAAAGTTCTGAATTTTTTCATTCTAAGACTTTGTATAGTACTAAATATACATGGCGGTCAGTAATAATAACAAATCGTCGAATGAACAAATTTTAGAAATTTCAATGCAATCTACTTGATTGAGACAAAATGTTGAATAATATGTTAAGAATATAGGGTAAATCACTACTTGGGCCTATGGACCCCATTCCCGGCTCACTGCACAGAAAGCTAATGATTTATACTGTTTAGTAGCCGTAGGTTTATGATTGATCATTTTAAAAAAGTCTCCTATTTATCTCGCACAATACTCAATATTTTTCAACCATTTATTTCACTCCTAATCGATCCAATTATAGAAAATAAAAATGTAGACTTCAAACTTTTGCTCTTCGTTGCAACACCACTGAGCCGGAGTGATTCGTTCCATTTTTACAAAACGGTATCATCAAATAAACACCTACCTGAAAATCGTCACAGTGCTCGATACAACCATTGCTTCAGGCTGTTTATCACCACACAATAATGCTAAACTCACGCACTTCAATCTTTTGTAATTGTTCGTATCACTATATTTTATATAAACATATTGGAATACATTTAAAAATGTATCCTCAAACCGAACAAAAAATCACCTCGGCCCAAGAACTTCTAGCTGTACAGTGCTGCCAAAAGGCCATAAGTCTTATTTTAGTATGAAGATAATCCTTCATCGTTAATAGGAAAACTGTCTAATACGTTGACGCTATCATGTTATTTATAATTCTCTCGATTTCAAAAGGTGGAAAAGATATTGTTTTAAGTGTTTGGAAGAAATTTGGATGAGTAAATATATCTTCTCAACCAAATAAAAATGATTATGAATAATACCATCTGGCATCATGTTGTCGTGGAACGTTCATATTTTTGTTTACCTTTCATTTCCTATCGTCCCGAGAGAGAGATTGAGAGTAAGATATTGAGAGATTGAGTAAAATATTGCGTATGCCGAGGAGATTTGGGGTATGCCGGATAAGCAATCGCCTATGACTGAAATGAGTGCTGCACCATGTTAATTTAAATCAAATAAAAGCTTTTTCAAGCGGTGTTTAGCAAGAATAACTATTTTTGAAGCAGAGGTGAACCCCATCGCAATATTACACGGCCCACAAAATTCAGAAAGTTGCTCCTAGTCATAAATATCAATTAAATAATGCAGTCGTGCGCATGTTAGGCCGGGAATGGGGTGAGAAACCCTATTTCTGAACAAAAATCAAGAATCTGAAGACGAAAGCTTCCATTTAGGAGGCGTGAAGGCCTTTTTCTAGAAAGCTCAGTAGTTTCGATGCAATAGGTTTGGAAGACTTCTTTTCAGAGACTTGGAAATCTTTTTTCAAGAGCCTTGTGGCCCTACGGCTAGTGCGGTAAAACGCGGGGCTATAAAGCAAGCCCATGATGAGGGTGGCTGGGTTCGATTCCCGGTGCTGGTTCAGACAATTTTCGGATTGTAAATTGTCTCGACATCCCTGGGCGTAAAAGGTATCATCGTGTTAGCCTCATGATATACGAACGTAAAAATGGTAACCTGGCTTAGAAACCTCGCAGTTAATAACTGTAGAAGTGCTTAATGAACAATAAGCTGCGAGGCGGCTCTGTCCCAGTGTGGGGATGCAATGCCAATAAGAAGGAGAAAAAGAAGAAGGGAGCCCCCTTTCAAGAGGCTTGGGAGCCTCCTTTAAAGTAACTCGCAAGCCTCCTTTCAAAAGGCTCGGTAGCCCTCTTTCAAGAAGCTCGGAAACCTCCTTTCAAGAGGCTCGGAAGCCTTCTTTCGAGAGACTCGGAGAGCTTCTTTCAAGAGGCTCGGAAGCTTCCTTTCAAGAGGCTCGTAAGCCTCCTTTCAAGAGGTTCAGAGTTCTTTTTTCCAGAGGCTTGGAGGTCTCCTTTCAAGCGGCTCGGATACCTCCTTTTAAGAGGCTCGTAAACTTAGGAAGCCTACTTTCAAGAGCCGTGGAAACCTCCTTTCAAGAGGCTTGAGAGCCTCCCTTCAATAGACTTGGGTGGCTCCTTTAAAAATGCTTGGAAGCCTCCTTTTTGAAGGTTCGGCAGCCTCCTTTCAAGAGGTTTAGAGGCTTGGATGCCGCCTTTCAAGAGGCTTGGAAGCCTCCTTGCAAGAGGCTCATAAACCCCTACTTTCAAAAGGCTCTCAAGCCTACTTTCAAAAGCCTCAGAAGTCTCGTTTCAAGAGGTTTAGAATTCTTCTTTCATGAGGTTTAGGAGTATCCCCTTAAGAGACTTTGAAGCCTCTTTTAAAGAAGCTCGTATGCCACCTTTTAAGAACCTTGGAGGTCTCCTTTCAAGAGGCTTGGAGACCTCCTTTCAAAAAGCTCTCAAGCCTACTTTCAAGAGGATCTTTTTAGGAGGCTTGGGAGTCAGCCTACAAAAGATTTGTAAGCCCCCTTAAAGATGCTCAGACGC